>NC_081569.1:114980714-115107711 GCF_022355385.1 Mustela nigripes
AAAGCCGCTGCCTTCGGCTCAGGTCATGATCTCAGGGTCCTGGGATCGAGTCCCGCATTGGGCTCTCTGCTCAGCAGGGAGCCTGCTTCCTTCTCTCTCTCTCTGCCTGCCTCTCAGTGTACTTATTATTTCTCTCTGTCAAATAAATAAATAAAATCTTAAAAATAAATAAATAAATAAATAAATAAATAAAATAAAATCTTTCAGCGTTTTTCTAAAATAGCTTGGCATCCTGCTGAGCATCGTGTGCTTGCTTATCCCTGCAGAAAGTGTTTATGGACCAGCTTCTCTTTTCTTCCAAATTTAATTTTAGACAGTTTCTGTAACCGAACTCACAGGGCTGGGTACAGTCATGTCCTTGTGCCCTCCCTGTGCTGGTAGCTTTGATTGCCCCAGGGAAGAGGGAAAGGCTCACACAGCAGGTGGGACCCACAGCGGAGAGCGGAGTGTGACGGCTGGATGTCTTAAATCCCTGCTAGTTTATGCGACCACCGCTGCGAACCCCACAGAGTCGTCCTACGCCTGTTACTACGATGAGAAGAGGTCCACGTACCTGGGGGACTGGTACAGCGTCAACTGGATGGAGGACTCAGATGTGGTGAGCCCCCAGGGGTCTGGCTGCACCGCCGAGGCCCAGCCGTCGGCTCTAATGGTCAGAGGACTTCCATGGTTTCCTCTTTGCAGGAGGATTTGACCAGAGAGACCCTCCACAAGCAGTACCAGCTGGTGAAGTCCCACACCAACACCAGCCACGTCATGCAGTACGGGAACAAGGTGAGGGGGGCCGCCCCCTGCTCCTCCTCCTGATGGTGGTGGAGCCTCGGGCCGACTCCCCGGGAATGTGTGGCTCTGAGTCCTGGGCATCATGCCTGGGCTCTGGGTTCAGACCTTGCCAGGTTTCCCCTTGCAAAGTTGTGAGATTTGGGGCAAGCTGCTTCTCCGAATCTCCATTTCCTCCTGGGTCAGAGCTTTAGCGTACAGTTAAAGAAGGTCGTGCATCAGAAACCCTCAGCAGGCCTGGCACGTGGTAAGAGGCCACTGAATTGAAAGCCTGTGCGAGTGTGGGGTGTTGTTGCTTCATAGGATCCCACACCCTACACGCTGCAGCTCTTTACCTTTTACTTTGTGCTAGAATTTAGGGACTTCCAGCCCACCCCACCCCAGCTATGTTCAGAAGGGACCTAGTGGTTAAATGGGTGAGTTTATCAGGGCTCTCTGGACAGAGGTCACAGCAGGTGGCTGCTGAAGGCTTGGGCAACCCTTGCGATGTGCAGAGGAGGTGTTTGTGCACTTGTCCCTGTGACCAAACACCATTCCTCAGGTGGCCTGCTACCATCTGAGCTCTCACCGGCTGAGATCTGTTTTGGGGATGCAAACACTATCCTTGTGGAAGGCCTTGTGAGCCAGTCAACCCAGCTGCCTCCAGCTCCTCATGGGCAGAGTGTGGACCGGAGCCTGGGACTCCGCAGGGTGGGCACAGGCCATGAGATGTGCCCTCAGGATGCCCTGGGCCAGGCCAGGCTTCTTAGTGGTAGTGGTCGAGCAGGGAGCAGAGAGAAGGCAAGGGAAAGGTGACTCCGAGGAGGCAGGATCAGAGGTGGCACAGCCCTGGCTGCGTGGGACAGGGGAGGGGGGCATCTGGTCACAGCTCTTTGCCCTGGGCTGCCTGTGTGCCTTGTGATTTCTTCCGCAATGGACGTTCCTGGTCTTGGTTGAAGAGCTGTGATGGATCTTTTCCAAACCTTATGTGTTCATATATATGTGAATTTCATTTTTGTTTTAGAGCTTTTTAGATTATTTTGGGTCCTTTTTAAAATTTTTGGTTTTATTTATTTATTTGAGAGAGGGAGCACAAGATGGGGTAGGGTCTGAGGGAGAAGCAGACTCCCTGCTGAGCAGAGAGCCCAATGCGAGAATTGATCCTGGGACCCTGGGATCGTGACTTGAGCTGAAAGCAGACGCTTAACTGACTGAGCCACCCAGGATCCCCAGTTGTTGCCTGGTTTAAGAACAGAATTGCTTGCAACATTTCTTTCTCCAATTGGGGTCCAGTCTGGAGTGACCTGTGCAGGCAGTAGAGCCTGGCTGATGTGCCCTTTTCACCCTGACCGTCAGCCAACCTGGCCCTCTGTGGCTTAGCTCTGCCCCGCTCAGTGGACCCATACCTCAGCTCTAACCTGTTCTTTATGCCCTCCTGCTCCCTGGTGCTGGGGCCCGGTGGGTGAGAATGGGTAGGGCAGCACGACCCGGGTTGCCGCTGGCTGAAACGACCCTGGTGCAAGCTCTGTGTGACAAGGGAGCAGTGATTACTTTTCATACATAACGGAATTAGCAATTCTCCTGCAAAGGAAGCCAAGTATTTTTTTTTAATATTTTATTTATTTATTTGACAGACAGAGATCACAAGTAGGCAGAGAGGCAGGCAGAGAGAGAGGAGGAAGCAGGCTCCCCGCTGAGCAGAGAGCCCGATGCGGGGCTCGATCCCAGGACCCTGGGATCATGACCCGAGCCGAAGGCAGAGACTTAACCCACTGAGCCACCCAGGCGCCCCAAGCCAAGTATTTTTGAAGTTCATCATTGGTGGATTTCAGGGGCTCGGATATGTTTTCCTGCCACCTGCTGAGGACCAAGTGTGCATTTCCAGGCTGCACCGGTGGCCCTTCAGTAGTCCTGAAACCACATGGCGTGAACTATGAGCCTTCCACGGAGAGGCAGGACCCAGGACACGTTTGGGACATGTGCCGCTCAGATTGGCTCTCTCCCTTTCTCCTCAGTCCATTTCCACCATGAAAGTGATGCAGTTTCAGGGAATGAAACACAAAGCCAGCTCTCCTATCTCCCTGCCTCCGGTCACACACCTGGACCTCACCCCAAGCCCCGAGGTGCCCCTCACCATCCTGAAAAGGAAGCTCATGAGCACCAATGACCTGCAGGAGTCCAGGAATCTCGTGGAGCAGATCCACAGGCATTTGGATGTAAGTAGTGGTTCAAGGAACTATTTCCTGCTACTGCCCCCAGCCTCACTGGGCTGCCTGCATGAACTTGGTCTCTGCCTCCTGATGGTTACCCAGTGCCACTTGGAGCTAGGAGACAGCACTCTGGGGCCACCCCTCCTGCCACATGGGAGTATTTGGAGAAGGAGACTAGCCTCTGTGCTCCATGTAACAGAGAAGCAAGTGAGCAGAGCAGGCTGTCTTCATTCTCCATTAGTCAACTGAACTTGACCTCTTTGGTAGCAGGCAGCAGAGGACGGGGCTGTCTCTCTCCTATATCTGCCAGTAGGTCATGGCACGAGGGCCTTGCCCTCTTTTGTACCTGATTGCTTAGAAAACATTTTCATATTGCCACTTGGTGAGTTATTAGCTAATCGTGGTTTTTTTAAAAAAAAAAATGCAATGTATAAAGTTTCTGCAGCCTTAGGAAATTGTCGTTATAGCTTCAAATTCTTCCTTAAAATGTTTGAGCAATCTTACAATAACTGAGTTTGTTTTCAGTAGCTCATCTGATTGTTTGGAAGTGGCAGAATCACGTTTCTGGTTCTAGCTGCACATCTGAAAGCCCCCAGGGAACAGGCTGTCGCTGGGCTGCCGGGCGGAGGTGGTCTCCTTCAGCGGAGCTGGCTCTGTGGTGACCCGCCAGCCTCACGAGCACGGCGCTCGGGCATTCGAGAGCACAGCCTATGTTTTCTAGGAAAGATAACATCTCTGATCTGGTTTAAATTCCTGTCTCTAGTAATCCTGGCAGCCGGTGTCCCACGTCTGGTATATTTTTTGCTGGTCTTAGTGTAATACAGAGGTCCTCCTACTTGTTGGTCTGGGACTTCTTTATGGTCCTACTAAAATTTTGATTCCAGGGTGCTGTTGTTTAAGTGGTGTTCTGGTGATATTTGCTGCATCAGAAATGAACACTGAGATTTTGGAAATATTAACTGATTAAGAAATAGTAACAAACCCATTTTGCAGTGAGGTATTTCTTTTGTTCATCCTTTGGGAAGGAAACAGTGTCCTTCCCCGTACCCCTCAGTCTGGTGGTTTCTGGACTAGATGGGCAAAGGTGCCCATGAACACACAGCACCATTCAGGGGACAGCAGGCTACTCTGGGGCACAATCTCTACACCCACCCCTTTTCTCAGAGTGGGTCAGGCCTGCTGTTCAGGGAGATAGATTTATAGGTTTCTGTTGTGTCAGAAGTCCTGAAAAGGCAGGCTATTTCCCAAGGTTTCTGGCAATTACCAGAAGTTTCCCATGGACATCTCTTGCCTCCTGCAGAATGCCTCTTTGGCATCTATTTTATTTTATATTTTTAAAGATTTTATTTATTTGAGAGAAAAAGTGAATGAGCACGAGCAGGGGGAGGGGCATAGGGAGAAGCAGACTCCCCGCTGAGCAGGGAGCCTGATGCAGGATCAATACCAAGACCCTGGGACCATGACCTGAGCTGAAGGGAGACACCTACCCACCTAAGCCCCCCCGGGTGCTCCTATTGGCATCTATTTTAACATGCTAGGTGAGAAGCCACATGAAGAGATGTCTAACAGATCCAGGGTTCCGAGAGAGACTGCGTGACTTAAGGCACATTTTGAAAACGTGTCTCCTCAGGCAAGGCACATCATCCAGAAGTCCGTGCAGAAGATCGTCTCCTTGCTCACCAGCTCAGATGCTGAGGCCGAGGGGCTGCTGTCGCGGAGAGCCGAGCTCAAGGCACACGAGTGCTACCAGGCCGCCGTGTCCCACTTCCGCGCACACTGCTTCAACTGGCACTTGTCCACGGTAGGCTGGGGCCCGGGGCCACACCACACCACCTACCCTGAGTCCGCAGAGCCCTTCCCTGCATCTTAAACCCCCAAAGCTAAATTAATATTGGCCACTGGAAATCTCACAAGCTGCATGGTCTTCTAGAAGATTCCATCCAGGCTCAGGATACAGTGCCCTCATTCAGAGGCCTTTGATGGGGACAAGAGGGGGAGGGTCAGCCCGATCACTGACCACGAATGCTGGCCCCAGACAACACTCAGTTGTCCAGTGGGTAGGAGTTTACCAGTCGCGGCCCAACTCCCTCCCTGTGTTTGACTGACGGGATGTTCCTTCTCTCCCACATTTGCAGTCTCCCTGCCACACCACCTCCCTCACCCAGATCTGTTTTGACCCCTCCCTGAGATTGAGTATTGAAGTCAGGCCCTGGTAGAACGTTGGGTTGGTGGTCAACGCCATGTGATGCCGGGAGCCTTCTAGGGAAGGAGTCAGCAAACTGGCCCCCAGCCCGATCCTGCCCATAGCCTGTTTTTAGAAATAGTTTTACTGGAACACTGCTGTGCTCTAACTGTGGCGTAGTTTCTCTGGCCACTTCCACACTCGCAGACTCCAGTAGTTCACACAGCCCGCAAAGCCAAAAATGTTTCCCATCCGGCCCTTCCCAGAAGTTTGTCAACTTCTGCTTTAGAGCCACGTTCTTCCCGGCTGTAGTTACTGGCCTTGAACGGCTGCTTGAAGTCACATAATAGATCCGTTAAATTAATTCAAATGAAATGCAATGGGAAACTCGGTTTCTTAGCCACTCCAGCCACATTTTGGGTGTTAGTAGCCACACGTGGCTGGCGGCTACTGAATTAGAGAAGTTGATAGAACATTCCTGTCACTGTAGAAAGCCCTGTCGGGCCATGGTGTGTGCACCTGGTCATGCCTAAAGGCTTCAGAGATGGGGCCCTGGGCACTTTGAGGTGGCTCTCCATTATTTGGAAGCTCTCAAGTTTATTTTGTCTTGTATTTAACTTTGTAAGGAAAGGGCTTTTCTTACTTTTTTTTTTTTTTTTAAAGATTTTTATTTATTTATTTGATAGACAGAGAGAGATCACAAGTAGGCAGAGAGGCAGGCAGAGAGAGAGAGAGGGAAGCAGGCTCCCTGCTGAGCAGAGAGCCCGATGTGGGGCTCGATCCCAGGACCCTGAGATCATGACCTGAGCTGAAGGCAGAGGCCTAAACCACTGAGCCACCCAGGCACCCCGGGCTTTTCTTACTTGATAATAAAGAATCCCCATTATTTAATCAATGCTTTGTCTTCTGGGGCCAGCTCTTTTGCCCTCTAGAATCACACAAAACAGATCTCCCCCTCCTTGCCCCTGAGAGTTCTCACATTCCCCCAGAAGCTTTTGCAAGATAAATATTTGTGGTTATCTCAGTCTTTCCCTGGGGCCATCTGGCTTGGCATCCATTTCCCATCCTGCTCTCCTCCGTGTGTTCCTCCTCCCAGAATGAGGTTCTTAGAGCCAAAGCCAGGTGGGCAAGGGGTCAGGGGTTCCTAGTAAGACAGGGGAGCGGGGCCACGGTGGGCCCTCCATCGGGAGGCCCGAGCTGGTATCGACGTGCTCTTGGAGGCTTGCTAGCCCCCAGGCCCAAGGGCGTTTTTCATAGGAGGGAGCCCATAAATCCTCCCAGATTACTGAAAAGTGGTCCTGGAGGATCGAAAGGTCAGGGACCACAGGTCAAGGTACTTTATGCCTGTAACCACAAAAGTGTGGGATATTCCCAAGTCAAGAGGTGATAGTATGGTGAGACGATGGCATCTTGACTGTCTTTTTTGGTTTGTTTGCCTCTAGTACGAGTACGCACTGAGACACCTGTACGTGCTGGTCAACCTTTGTGAGGAACCTTACCCGATTGACAGGTGAATGCACACGTGGCCTGCGGGCTCCGTGTCCCTTTGCAGGCCGGCAGGAGCAGCACTTTTAGCCTTCTCTGCCAGCGGCTCCCTCACGGTCGAGGAACTCAGGCTAGATGCTCCCTCCACGATCCCTGTGGGGCCGGTCTGTCGTCAAGCACAACCTGTTCTGGGTTGGGTTGTTTGGGATCATTTCTCCAGACATGACATGGGTCACCAGCCTCTTCTTCCTGCTTCTTACAGAATACGGCTGGCCATGGACAAGGTGTGCCTTCAATACTACTGAAACACTGCCTCCCTGATGCTTTTCCATGAGTGAACACTGTCCCTCACAACGTGTGCTCAGTCGGAAGACGGGGAGCCGGCGGGAGGCCCCCCCAGGAGCCCCGGGCTCACCTAGGCAATGCGGTCGGGCCACCCGCCCTGCAGGCCTCACCTCCTTCCCCAGCTCCTGCAGGTCCTTTGTGCCACTCCAATAAAACTACACATTGGCCTGGGTAACGCTCAGTGTGGAGAAAGGTATATTTGCTTTATGAGGAGATTTTTGGGCTCATTTGTTTCCAGAAGCAGGAAGTTGACCCCAGGGGGCGGGAGGTTCTGCCGCTGGTGAAGGGTTCTGAGGAATTGGAAGCTGGAACCTCTTGAGTCTTTAGAGTGACTTTATCGAAGAGGGATGGAAGCCCAAGATGGAATAGTATGTTTAGGAAATACTTTGATTTTTTTATTGTTTTTGTATCTTTATTTATCAGCAGTGGGCAAGGCTTAAGCAAAAGAAATAAAGATTTATCACTGAACCCGAGCATTCATTTCAGGCCCCTAACTTGGCCCCGATGCTCCTGGCCACAGCTGCCCTTCCCCTCCCCCGCCCTGCTGTCCCTGCCCCTCTGTACTCCCGGACTCTCCAGCCTCCTGTGCCTTTGTGACCTGCTGGTCCTCTCGCCCCAGAGTGCTTTTCCCTCATGGGATAGATTCTCAGGGTGTATCTCAAGGGCCACTTCGCCCTTGAACCTTCTTCAATTTCTTCCTGTCCCCTCCCACGCTCCCACCCCCATGTAAAGTCCTATCTCCCGTCTGTCTGCGTTGTTTAGCATCGGGCACGGCTAGTGTTGGGACTGGCTTTCCCAGACGGGGAGGGGGTGTCTCAGTTCCCGGGGTGCAGAGCTGCCTGGCTGTTGCCCTCGGCCCAGTGCCCCACACAGGGAGGGGCTCCCGAGGGGCTTGCTGAAGACGGGTCAGTAACACAAACTACATCCATGCAGTGGAATAGCCTAGAGAAATAAAAAGGAACGAGGCACCGATGCCCGTTAGGACACTGAGTCTGAGTCAAGTCACCAGTCACCGTTTACAGCTAATGTGCAGAATAAGCCGGTCTGTGGAGACAGAGGGTAGCAGGCACTGGGGAGAGCAGGCAGCGGGGACATAGTGACTGCTGATTGGTACGCAGGTCTTTTAGGGTGATTGAAAGTGTTCTGAAACGGATTGTGGCAATGTTCACACAACTCTGAATATACAAAAGGCCACCAAACTGTACAGCTTAAGTGGAATTATGTGGTTTGCTCCTTAGATGTCAGTGATGCTGTTTTTAAAAGTAAGCCATAGAGCCTAGTGCTATTTACAGAGATAGATAGACGGACACAGAGAAAGCAGGTGACCCCACCTGAGTGTTCACCCTCATGACCCTGTCTTTATGTCATGACATATGTCTTCTTTAGCAACAATCAGTGCCTTTAAAGTTTGGAGTTAAGGATTAGAAGTTGGGACACTGGTCGGTAGGCTTATGTCTGTGACTAATTCCAGGTGATACTTTGGTTTCCAGTGGGTCATTTTTCATCATGGATTATCCTTCCTCAGGGAGGTGGATCTTGAGGCTAATCTCATGACTTCAGGGAAAAGAACTCTTACTGTCCTAAAGACTTGGGGACGCTCTAGGGTTTTAGGTGATAAGTACAAGAAGCCTGCTGTGTCTTACCACTCGTGTTCAATGATGGGCGAACCTGAGGGCTGGCTGATGATCTAAGAAAAGGAGGCACTGAAAAGGAGAATTGGGAAAGAATGCTTTTAGGAGGCCTCAAGATACAGATGGTAGAAAGCTCCATTCCTCTGTTCTCACAAATTGTTAACCACTCTTGTGATCCTGGTTCTCTGGGTCCTCTCTGTAGAATGAAAGCAGACGTATCTATTTAATAAACACAGAAGCTTGAATATTTGTGGTTCTAAAAGTTAAGAGTGGCTGTGTTTTGTTTCTCAAATAAATGATGATTTCTGAAGTCACAGTGCCATGGCTTTTCTTCTCCTCCCGTGGTTCCAACAGGCCCCCAGTGGAAATGGGCTCTCTGTCCCTCCTGTTAATTCCTTTTCTGTTCTGATTTCTAATCAGGTTGATCTTTCCATGTGTGTCACAACTGACCAGCGGTTTTTTTCTTCCTGTAATTCTATCCAAATTGTACAGACATGTCCTGGCACAAAGTCTCAACACAAAAATATTCAGGGCATAACGTGGCCATTGCTTCTCTTCCCCATAAATCTCAAATATCGATCTGATATTCATCAAGAACCCCCTTTCTCTACATTAACATACCTGTATGCAAATGATACTTTTTTCTTTTTTACCTTTTCATTATAGAAACATAGAAAACCAAACATATTGCTTAATGAATTATAAGGGGAACATCCTTGTAGCTATCACTAAAGTCAAGAATTAGAACTTTACCAGCTGTACTGTATTAGTTCAAAGTTCTCCAGAAACAGAACCAGTAGCATGTATGTACATATAAATTTTATATATACATGTACACATATATATATATTTGGAGAGATTTATCTTAAAAAATTGATTCACATGACTGTGGAGTACTTAGTTAAGTCCAAAAGTCAGCAGACTGGAGACCTGGGTGGGGAGACTCACAGTTCAAGTACAAAAGCTCTCTGCTGGTAGAATTCTTTCTTGCTCAAGGAGGTCAGACTTAGCGCTACACAGGCCTTCAACTGATTGGATGGGGCCCACCCACATGGAGGATGATCTCTAGCACCCATTCCATGTTAATCCTATAGGACCTATTTTACTGTCCCTGCTCCCCTCCCCCAGGGGACTTAAAAACAAGTCCCAGAAACCAGCTCCAGGTGTGAAGGCCAAGAAAAACAAGGCTGTACCCACCTCCATTCTAGCCCTGATATAAATACAGCCATCTTGGCAAAGCAAAAGCTGGCACCTTGCACTGTAAGAGTGGGTTAGCATCAGAATGGCCATCCTGAAGGCCAGGAAGCCATTTTACTGAGCGTCCCTAACCAGCCCATAGGGCGCACGTAACTTGAAATAAGAGAAAGTAGCTAAAACCTGAAAAAACAACTTAATCATATACCACCAGGGAGGTTAGGTGATGGCGTCATAGGCACCAAATGTTAAAGAAAAACAAATAGTTAACTTGCCAAGATCACAATCCTGCAAGACAGGAGTCTCCCTTGGTTTGCAAATGTCCTGGTGATTTACAACAAAAAGGGCTATCTCCTCAATGGCCCAGTTTCCCGGAGACAGTGGCTCAGTTCCTCAAGGCCTAAGGTCGTACCACAAAACTGAGGGAGGCTGAGGCAGAAGGAAATGTAAATAAAGTTGAATTTCTTCTAAACCTAAATCTCGCTTAACCGCCAGGATGGCTCCAGGGTGACGCCGGGGTGGCAAAAGGTTAAACAAAGTTAAAACTGTCAAAGTGGGGTGCATGATATGTATGTAGCTATGAAGAAGTGCCTTGAAAATGCTATATAAACCCTTGGCTTTGAGTGCTCGGGGTCCTTGTTGAAACCCGCTGCGCCGGGCGGATACTTGGACCCCAGCTAGCTGGAAATAAACCTCGCTGTGTGACTTGCATTATCAAGAGTGTTCTCTGTCTAACTGAGGGATGGTCGACTCCATACCCTAACAATCCCATCCAAAGAACACCTTCTCAACAACATCCACAGAGTAATACTCGACCGGTTATTGGCACTGTGGCTCCTTGCACGTCGACACTTAAAACTAACCACACCAGCCGCTCAGAAACACCTTCTGCTCCATCCCCGTCACAGCCCTGCCCCCTGCCCCCATACCCCCTCTCCCCGTATTCTTTGTGGCTTTATCACGTGTGCATTTCTGGACACTGGTTCATTCTTGCCCACTTAACAAAAAGGGTAAACATGAAAAATTGCTCAGCGTCACTCGGCATCAGGGAAATACAAATCAAAACTGATGAGGGAGCAGGAGGCTGGCTGAGGACAGAGCAAAAGCTGGCGCCTTGCACCCCCTCTTCACCCGCTCCCCTCCATATGTGTAGCATTCCTCAGGCACCCCTGACTGCCATAAAACGATACATAGTTAACTTGCAGGGATCACAATCCTGCAGAACAGGAATCTCCCTTGCTCTACAGATGTCCTAGAGATCTACAAACAGGGAGGTTACCTTATCAATAGCACAAATTTCCAGAGGCAAATAACTTTCAGTTCCTCAAGACCTAATGTCTCCCTCCCCACCATAAACCGGAGGAGGCTGAGGTAGAAGGGAATGTAAATGATAGCAGGATCATAACACCCCACCAAGAATCTCCCTTCCCTTCACCCCCCCCCCCACCCCGCAAACGGCAAGGTATATAACCTGCCATCCCTCAAAACCCGGAGCAGCAGCTCTTGCTGCCCACGGGTCCTGTCCCCGTGCTTTAATAAAACCACCATTTTGCACCAAAGATGTCTCAAGAATTCTTCCTTGGTCATCGGCTCCGGACCTCAGCCCACCGAACCTCACTTAGGTTCTAGAACTTCATCAAAAACCACAATGAGTTACTACCTCACACTACTCAGAATGGCTAAAATTAACTCAAGAAACAACAGGTGTTGGCAAGGATGCGGAGGAAGGGGAAACTTAAACTGCTGGTGGGAAGGCAAGCTGGTGTAGCCACGCTGGAAAAGAGTACTGAGTTTCCTCACACAGTTAAAAATAGAGCTTCTCTATGACCCAGCAATCACACTACTGGGTATTTATCCCAAGGATACAAACAGTGACCCGAAGGGGCACCTGCTCCCCGGTGTTTACAGCGGCCGTGTCCACAATAGCCAAACTATGGGAAGAACCCAGATGTCCATTGGCAGATGAATGGATAAAGAACATGTGGTATATCTTTTTTTTTTAAAGATTTTATTTGACAGCGAGAGGGGGAATACAAGCAGGGGCAGCGGGAGAGGGAGATGCAGGCTCCCCACTAAGCAGGAAGCCCGATGTGGGCTCCATCCCAGGACCCTGGGATCATGACCTGAGCTGAAGGCAGATGCCCCACTGACTGAGCCACCCAGGTACCCCCAATGTGGTCTATCTATACACTGAAATACGACGCAGCCATCAGAGTAAATGAAATCTTGCCATTTCAATGACATCGAGGGAACTAGACGGTATTATGCTAAGAGAAGTGTCAGAGAGAGAAAATACCATGATTTCACTCAGATGTGGAGGTTAAGAAACAAAACAGGTGAACACAGGGGAAGGGAGGGAAAAATAAAACGAGACGAAATCAGAGGGGGAAAAACCATAAGACACTTGACTAAGGGGGAACCAACAGGGCTGCTGGAGGGGAGGGGTGACCTGGTGACCGGCATGAAGGAGGGCACGTGAGGTGATGAGCACGGGGTTTCCTATGCAACTGATGAAACCCTGACCTCTGCCTCTGAAACTAATATACCCCATGTTTTAAATTGAAAATTTTTAAAAAGATTTTATTTATTTATTTGACAGAGAGAGAGAGGTCACAAGTAGGCAGAGAGGCAGGCAGAGAGGAAGGGAAGCAGGCTCCCTGCTGAGCAGAGAGCCCGATGTGGGGCTCGATCCCAGGACCCTGAGATCATGACCTGAGCCAAAGGCAGAGGCTTTAACCCACTGAGCCACCCAGGCGCCCCTTAAATTGAATTTAAGTAATTTTTTTAAACAACGGTGTTGTCTTTTCAGCTCCTTTAACCTACAGGTTTCCTCCCCATCTCCCTTCTTCGCAGGTTCTGTTGAAGAGCGGGGGCTGTTGGTCCGTGGAGTTTCTCAGTCCGGGTCTGGCTGACCGCAGGCTGTGGTGCCGCCCGCACGTCCCTCTGCCCCCGGGGCTCTTACCGATCAGCAGCTGGGCCGCCCAGAGGCTCCAACAGACCCCGCTCTCGGCAGGGCTGGAAGTGGGCTGTGCTCTCCACTCAGGGGGCGCGTTGGCAGAGTTTCGCCCCTTTCTGATTGTGGTGGTTGATGCTCGGTACCTGTATCCGTGAATTCGAGGGACGACAAACAGGTGAAATTCTGGTTCTATCTGCTTGTTCTCGTTTACAAGCTGCAACTTCAGAAGGAGACATTTCCCTTGCCTGCTCTACCCCTGGCATAGCTCATGTGGGAACGGCAGGAGAGAGACTTCATCTGTCCTCTTATTTACCTAGTTTTTGAATTGGTCCCCTTTCCTGCTCAAAAGGTGACCCAGATAGCTTTCTAAAAATCATTTTGGGGGCGGCTGGGTGGCTCAGTGAGTTAAGTGTCTGCCTTCGGCTCAGGTCACCATCCTGGGGTCCTGGGATTGAGCCCCTCATCGTGCTTTCTGCTCAGCAGGGAGCCTGCTTCTCCCTCTCCTTCTGCCCCTGCCCCTGCTTGTGCTCTCTCTGTCCAATAAGTATATAAAATCTTAAAAAAGAAAAATGAAGATCATTTTGAACTCATGGGTGTGGACATGTCTCATGGGCTTCATCCCACTGTGCTCTGCCAAGGCCGAGGCATTTCGGTCCCCCTCCAGCCCCCGCGCCTCCCCAGCGGATGGCATATCCCTCTGACACCGTGCCCAAGACGAAAATCCAGAAGCCCACCTAGGACTCCGTGCCCTCCTTCAACACCCTCCACCATATCCTGCCGCTTCTAGCCCCTCAATGCTTCTCAGGGTTCCCCTGCCCATCCCTCAACCCTCCCAATTCAGACGTCAGTCGCCTCCCCCCCCCCCCCCCCACCCCGGGTCACTGCGCAGGCCTCCACAGACCCCCGCCTCCAGCCTGGTCCCTATTCAGTTCCATCCCACGTGAGTGGAGACTCTCCAGACTCCGTGAGCTGCCAACCAGGATCATTCCCGGCCCGGTCTCATCTCTCATTTCTCGTTCAGCCTAACTCCTCAAGCCACCTTGAAGTGACCGGTTACCCTGCATACAGAACACTTCGATTTGGTTTTTCTGAGACTTTTCACTTTCTTTAGCTTCCTTGTCAAGAACAGCCAGGGTCTAAGATCCGTACCCCACTAGCATGCCAACAAGGTCACCTGCTACAGTGTGGGCGCTTGCAGGAGATCTGAGACCCCGGGGACAGACACAACACCCCTGGGATGCATAAACTTCACATTTGCTTGGGGGTCTCCTGGTCCATCAGGGGCCCGGAGGGGGAGGTGGCAGCGGGCCCAGGCGGATGCTAGGGTCTGGGGAAACTCAAGCCTAAGGAAATCTGGATCTTTTTAAAGAGGCTTCTCGCAAACCTGCCCAGCTTTTGCCCTGATGGGAGACACAATCTTCTAAGATGAGAGTTATTATTTCATTATACTGGTCAGGAAGAAACAAATCTGCCCTCTTCCCAGGAGGGAAAAACTCTACCTTCTATGGCTATTTGGATATTCCTGCACAGACGGCTAGAATAAAAGGTTCTCCATGACTCTTCACCAGACATGAGACACACAAGGGCCCAAGGACCGGCTCCGGGCCGTCTTGCAGGTGTTCTGTTCCCTTCCGCTCTTGGCAGACTCCTTATCCTTTGAGAATCCAGCTCAGGAAACTCCAGGCATTCTCAGGCTCCAGGGTGCCCTCTTTGCTTCATCCGCACGGTTACTGTCCACTCCCTCAAGCCCCCTGACCTCCTGTGCTTCTGCTATAGTTGCACCAGTCACGCTAAGCTGAAAATAGGCGCAGAGCTCAGCAAACCCCAGATGGGACTTTACCTGCTCTCCCTCTAGAGCAAAGAATGCCTTCATATAGATTTGGAAAAGGTGTCCCTTCTTCTGGGTGGACACGATCCCATGCCGGGGAGCAGCCTTGAGGAGCGGAGCCGAGACTGGATTTCAGTCCACTTGCAACCTTGGCAGTGAATGACCTCCCTGCCCCTATGTGCGAGCCCTGAATTTATTTACCTTTTCAAAAAGATTTGAGGCTCCCCTTCCCTGTCCCCACCCAAGAGCTTTTGTGGTTCCTGCACACAGCCTGGAAAATCAGAGTAGAAACACGTCTTTTCAGAGCGGGGACAGGGAGGCGGAGATGTTCTGTGACTTGCTAGGGTTTCCCCCTGGTCTGGAGCCCAGGTCTCCCACCTACTAGTGAGGCTGCCCCCGCACCCCCTCCCGCCCCGCATTGCAGAGCAGGTTTCCTGACTTGGAACCCAGATCCCCTCTGGCTTTGGGGTGCATGGGTTGAAAGAGAGGATTCCTGGAGAGCCTTCCTCCGAAAAGAATGTTCCCCCCCTGCAAGTTGCGTCACAGCTGGGGGAAAGGGGAAACCACTGCTGTGAGTTGGCTCTTTTTCTCCGCAGCCCTGCTCCATGTAGCCTGCCCGTGAAGGAAGGGCCTGCCTCCTGCCACAGCTGCTCTCCACTGCCCCCACCCTGGGGCGGCTCGGTCCCGGAAGCCAGCCAGCAGAGAGCAGACTTGGTGACCTCAATTGGCAGTGTGGGCAGCCTTCCCGACATACCCTTGGTCTGCCCAGCTGAATGCCTGCTTTGTCTGCGAGTGGGGATGGGCAGGTGTGTTTCTGCTGTCCCTAGACGGCTCCCCCACACCACCCCTCTGCCTCTCCTCCCCCTCCTCCTCCCCACCTTGTGCCCCCAGGAGAAATGTGCTCATAGCCAGGGCGAAGTGGGCCCACTGCATTAAGGTGTCATGAGGCCATAGCTGGCCTGATATCTGCAGGGCTGGTGCGAGATTTTTCCTGATGGGCAGGACCTCACACCCAGCTGTCACTGGTAGGCCACGGGGATGGGGGAGCAGAAGGGCCAGGGCATGACCCAGTCTCTCTGCGGAAAGCTGGTGGCTTCTCATGAGCCACTGGCCCCGGCTCCAGCCTCAGGCCGAAGGCTAGTAAAAGCAGAGGGCAGAGGACGCCAGACTGCCAAGCGCAGAGGGCACAGACCTCAGGGAGGAGACACAGATGAGCCCCCGTCATATGTCCCAGCCTTTGTCCTCGTCACTCTTGGACACACACATCCATGCACCAATGCCCAGCTTTGGACTCCTGAACCCCTGCTCGGGGCCCACAGAGAAGCCAGGCTGGTTCAGCCACATCTTGGCCCTGTCTGCCAGGCCAGCCCTGTGATGTGTGCTGTGGCCGGCTGCCGGCAAGGTCAACAGAGCTGGGGCCAAGTAGGCAAGACCTTGGTTTCCTACAAGCAGGTCAGTAAGGATGCTGTGGGGGATGGGAAAAAAAGAGCCTTAGATTATGGGGTCGGTCAGCCCTGAGTTCAAACCCCACTTTGGCCTCTAACTGGTGCATAGACTTGTTAAGTCCCCCAACTCTGTTATGAGCTGAATCGTGTGTCCCCTGAAGTTCCTATGTTGAAGCTCTAACGCCTGGTACCTCAGAATGTGACTGTGCCTGGAGACACAGGGCCTTTAATGAGGGGATTAAGGCTAAATGAGGTCAGGAGGGTGGGGCCCTGATCTAGGAGGACGGGGTCCTTTTAAGCAGGGACATTGGGGATGCTCAGGCAGAGGGGAAAAAAAGGCCATACCAGGACACAGCGAGAGGCAGCTGTGAGCCCATGGGAAACCAATCCTGTGACACCCCCGTCTCAGACTTCCAGACTCTGGAACTGCGAGGAAATAAATTTGCTCTTTAAGCCCCCTCCCCTTGTCTGTGGTATTTCTGGACGGCAACCCCAGAGGGCTAATACACCCCCATTCTCTGAGCCCTGATGTCTTCATCTGTAAACACCTCTTTCACCGGACTGTTCTGCCAATGAAATAAAATAAAGCAGGGGAATCCCTCACCAGTAGCAACGCAGCAACAACCCCCACCCCCACCTCCCACGCCCTCCTCAGGCTCAGGGATTGTGAAACCCTGTTTCCTTGTTTTGTGGCTCTGGGTCAGGCCCACAGGCCTGTACTCACCCAGTCCCACCTTCCCAGGGGCAGAAACATCCAGACGAGGCGGGGTCGTGGGGGAAAGCAGGTAGCCCCACCCCTCCTGCCTTCTGGCCTCCGCCGGCAGCATCCCTGTGTTGGCCTGAGGATGGTAGGCCGGACGCACACGCACAGGCACACACACATACGCACACGGGCTGATCTTACAGTGGCTCCTCAGTTCAGCCCCCTGGCTTTTTCTGCCTGCTTCCTGGGAGCTGGACATGGAACCCCACGGCTGGCCCGGGGCCCGATCCATCATCTGGATCCCAAACCTGCCCTAATCTGGGGGCTCCACTGGGACAAAAGGCCCCCTCTGACTTCCCCCATCCATCTCTGGCCTCGTGGGAGGCAGTAGGCATTGCCCTTATGGCTGGGGGTACCAGACTGCAGAGCAAGCTCAGCGCAGGGCTGTGGGGAGCCCTGGTAGCCCAGGAAGGGGACAGTGTGGCATCGCTGGGGGGTGGGGTGGGGGAGTGGCGGAGGGAAGGGCAACCTGGGATCATGGCTGGCTACCCTCAGTTTCTAGGTATTTGCTCACCTATCCTAAGCCCCAGCCTCAGAAGTCCTTCTAGCTGGCTGCGCCCTGAAGCCAGCCCTCCCACTCACACAGGGCTGGCCCGGAGCCAGAGTCCGACAACTGTTTGTTGACTGGCTGAGGGAGCTGGTTGACGCCCAGGGGTTTCATTCCTGAAAGTCCAGCCGCCCCGCCCTGGGTGCCCTGCTCCTTGCCATTCATTGGGGCTCCATCTGAACCTGTTTTGTTCTCTGCTGTTTCCCAGGGCCTGTAAGAGTGCTGACACTTAACAGGCACTCGACACACACACGTGTTTAATCAATGCTGAGAACACAGACATGAACGATCCGAATCTGGAGGACAAGGCAGAAGCATCAACCGACAACTGCAATTTGATGAGAGTTCTCTTGTGAGATGAGCTCAGGGCACTGTGGGAATGTGTCCAAGGACTGTCTGGCCAACTCAGGAGGTCAGAGAAGGCTCCCTGGAGGAGATGGGCTCTGAAGGATGACTAGGAGTCCGACTGCACAAGGACTACAGGGAATGGTATTCCTGGGATAAGCAGCAGAAGCAGGAAGGTGTGAGAGCATTCTTGAAAGGACACAGAGGTGGGGATGATGGGAACCAAGGGTGGTGCAGACAGGCGAGGGGCAGACAGGAGCCGGGGCTGTGAGTAAAGGAGCTAAAAGTACATACAGATTCTGTCAAGACAGGGCCCTCAGGGATGCCTGGGTGGCTCAGGTGGTTAAGCGGCTGCCTTCTGATCAGGTCATGATCCCAGAGTCCTGGGATCGAGTCCCACATCAGGCTCCTTGCTTGGTGGGGAGCCTGCTTCTCTGGCTGCCTCTGCCTGCCTCTCTGCCTGCTTGCGTGTACTCTCTCTCTCTCTCTCCCTGGCAAATAAATAAAATCTTAAAAAAAAAAAAAAAAAAGGCCCTCAGCAGAAGCGGGGAGGAGGCCTTTTGAGCCCCACCTTGGAAAGGAGTTAGGCATTCATGGGGGCTTCTGGCTAGATGAGCAGAGATCTAACCTTTTGAGGAAAAGAAAGGACATTTTTTTAAAGGGCATTTATTAAATTCTCCCCACACACAGCATCCCTTGCCCCACCGCCACAGCCCCGGGGGTGTGTGTCCACCAAGAGAGGGCCCCATCAGTGTTCCCTGGTGGCTGAAGCTGGGCTTGTCCCTGCAGGTGCCAAGCTGGCTTCGCTGGGTGGTCCTGGAGCGGGAGGGGCTCAGAAACGGCGGAGGGAGCGGGGGTGGGCAGCTATGGGCACTGGCAGCTGAGGACAGTCTCCAGTGTCTGGACGGGAGGCTTGTCTCAACACACACCCTGAGAGATGCTCCTGAGATGCTGGGAGGGTCCCAAACAGGCCAGCTCCACCCCAGGGGGCACGCTGGGCAGCTACGGCCAGGCCGCCCCTCCGAAGGGCAGTCCTGGGGGAAAGTACGCCCTCCCAGGGAACCACCGAGTGGGGGGCACGGGGGAGCAACAGAAGGGACAGGGTCAGGCGCGGCTCTGTTTGCTGCGGCTGGCGGGAGAGTCCCTCCCCTCTCTGAGTCTCATTTCCTGTCTAAGGAAGAACTTGGCCTCTCCGTGCTCTGTCTCTTCTTCATGAAACACTCGGCCTTCATGCTTCATAGGCTCAACTCTTCAGCCGTGTTGGTCTAGGCACACTCAGTATGCTGCAAGCAAGCGTGACACCTGGGCATCCCATCCATCCCATCCCCCCTGGGAGTGTGTGTTCAGATGGAGGAGCCCCCCCCCCCCCCGCAGGCGAGCGCTGGCGGGGTGGGGTGGGGGGCAGGGGAGCCAGGTCTGCCCCCTTTCCCGCCGGCCAGTCTTTACACGCTGCCCCCCAGGGGCCGGGGACGCCGGGCCTCACAGGAAGTTGGGCTCCCGCACCACAAGGCAGGGCGGGCCGCCACCGCCGCCGTCGAGGGGCCGGTACACGAAGTGGAAGTCACGCTTGGGCTCGCTCCGCAGCAGGTAGCCCTTGATGCGGTGCGGCAGCGCCTCGTCCGCCAGCTGGAAGCAGCGCCCGTCCACCAGCACGAAGAGCCGGTGGTCCTGCGGCTGCAGCACCTCGAACTTCTCGGCGCACTGCGCGCACAGCGCCTCGGCCGGCGTGTCAGCCCGCGACGCCAGCGTCCGTGACTGTCGATCGGGCTCCAGGTACGACACGCAGATGAAGTCCTGCGGGGCGGGGCGGAGGGGGCTGGCGTCAGCCGCGGGGCCCAGGGACCCCAGGCGTGCGTCTCTCCCGCACCCGACCCTGGGGAGCTGGCACAGGGTGCTGGAGCCGAGTGGCCTTGGACAAGTCCATTGCCGTGAGCCCCGGCTCTTCTCTATGCACAGAGGAGGACTGGGGGAGCGGTCGTGGGGTTGGCAGTCGGGGACGCTGCGGCTGACCCCGCTGTGTGACCCACGGCCCCCGTCCTTCTGTCTCTGAGCCTCGCCTCTAGACGCTTGGACCTGGCCGGGTGAGTCTGCAGGGATGCGTCTCAGCCACGAGGAGCGAGACCTCCCCTGGTGGCCAGCCGGCGGCCTCGCCGTCATTATTCATCCGTCACCCACTTCCTCAACAATTCCTCCCCACGTTCCCCAATCTCGCGTCCCGACCCCAGGCCCAGAGCTGAGGCACTGAGGCTGCATAAGTAAAATCGATTGTGCAGACCCCAGGCCCAGCAGCCCACGGTGCTAAGGCTGACGGAACCAGTTTGGCCCTGGAGGCTGGAGAAGCTTGGGGATGGCAGTGGGGGCTCCAAGGAGGAGGGGCGAGGGGCTTAGAGAAAGGGGAAGGGGCGCTGGGCCTGAAGGAGGGTTTAGGGTGGATGGAGAGGGGAACTGCAGGACCTAGGCGGGCAGGGGTGAGGCGATGCCTGCGGGGTTGGGTCTGGGAACACTAGCGCAAACCTAAACAGCATCTCCACCTTCCTCCATCAGCTCCAGAGGGAGGGCCGTATGGCGGAAGGTGGGGCCATCGAGTTCTTGCCTGGCTTTAATCTGCTCCCCCTGTGTGATCCTGAACTCCCTGAGCCTCCACTTCCTCAACTGTAAACTGGGATAATGCGAGTCCTTACACCTTGGCTGTGAGGAAGCCGACAGAGTAAAGCAGTGCCTTTGAAGTCCTTGTCGCACCTTGAAGGCAGGTGGGAGGCCGTGTGCGCGGGGCTGCCCCCTTGTGGAAGGCTGGTAACAGCACAGCTGTCTGGGGCCATGTTGAGCATGAGGATGGCCACAATCACCACTTCAGAGTGATTATAATTATAGCTACAGAGTGGTGTCCTCCCCAGACCCCAGAGATCGCACTGAGGGGGTTCTTCGTCCCCCATCCCAGGCCTCTCTCATAAGTTTGACCTCCTCAGTGACGGGCACTGATGCTCTGCTTGGCTTAGCATTGGGAACATACAAAGTAGAAGCAAGAAGTAAGGAGTCCCGTGGTCAGGCTTGGATCAGGAGTGCTCGTGTTGTCACAGTGGAGAGATGTGCGTCTCAGGAGAGGATGGGGAGTGGTGGTGGTCTGGGGGCTGCTCCTAACCAGCCCGAGAAAGCCAATCGGGTCTATCTCTTCCTAATCTCAAGTTCACCGATGCCATGTTGGTAGCTTGAAATTGGCCGGAGTGCGAGTTATTTCCACCATGGAAATTGACAAGGGATCGAGCTTCTTTTTTTTCTCCCCAGACAACCAGTTATTAACATTATCAAGACACCACTGATTAGAGGAGGGGAGACCTCATCTCGGTAGCCTAGAACAAGTATTGGGGAGGCAGAGCTCATCTGGTCCCCAGTCCACCTGTGCTGATGGTAAAACTGAGTTCGAGAGAGGGGCAGAGATGGCTCAGGGTCACACAGCAAGTTAGTACAGAGGTAGGTGCAGAACTTCAGCTGTTTGCCTCCCAGACCTGGGTTTTGCCTGTTATAGAGGCCATCCTGAAAGCCATGGGTGGGGTTCAGGTCCAGTGTGTTCTGGGTGCCAAGGGAGTGAGACTGCAGAGCCATTTACAGCTATGGCTTGCTGCTTGGCTCGATGTTTTAACTCTGTCCATTCTGTACACAGCCCAATCCCATTCTGTCCCAGGCCCTGGGTGTGACATGTGAGCCATGGGCCCTCCCTTCCAGAGAAACAGCTTCAAACTTAAACAGTCGTGATATAGTGTGATACGTCACGAAACAGTGTGATATGTGCTATCTGCGGGGGGAAGCAGACACAAGAAGCACAGAGGAAGGCCTCTAACCTGGGCCGCAGGAGGGGAGGACAGATGGGGGGGTGGTTCCAAGCCAATGGAGGAAGGGAAACTGACGAGTGTTGGCAGAGGCTGAGCACCAGGGACTTGAGTTCAGCTCATTCAGGGAATGGGGGATTGGGTAACTGAATACCGTGTAGGGGTGTGGGGGAAGATGACAGTCCTGGCCATGCACGGCTTGAATACTGAGTGTGTCTAGGGAGAGCTGGGCAGAATGGTGGCTGGATTGGAGAGACAGGCTAAGGGCAGGGGACCCGGGCAGGGGACCCTGGCAGCTGCTGCATTTGTCCAGGGACAAAAGAGGAAAGGCTGCAGGTCTGCCCATGGGCTCCCCAACGGGGAACTGGCAAGACTAGGTCCATATCTCCGGGCATGGCGGGCACTAAGGAATGTGGATAAAATTCTCATTCCCTCTCCATCCCCCCTTCAGGTCTTGTCTGCTCAACTCAAACACCGATGGTGCTGTGATACTCTTCTAAAACTCTGCCCCCGCATCCAGACGGTGTCAGGCTTGTTGAGCTAGGGGGCCATGGGACTGGTGTCTGCCACACTGCCCGCCGTCTCCTGCCCCCCTGCCAGCCCACGCGTCCCACGCGTCACCTGCACGGAGGAGCGCGAGGCTCGGGCCTTGTTGAGCGTGCGCCGGCGCTCCCAGCGGTGGATGGAGTCTTGCACCTCCAAGCTCAGCTGCCGGGTCACCGTGATCTTGTCGTAGTTCTTGATGTGCTCCAGGGCCCCGTAAGTGGTGGTCAGGTAGTAGGACCCTGCGGAGACAGGGCAGGGAAGCTGAGCTGGGACCACCTCGCTAGCCTCTTCAGGCTCCACCCACCACCACTGTCTTCCTCCAAGCTCCACCCACCACCGCTGCCTAGGCACGCCTACTCCTAGGTCACCTGTGCCCCTGCGTGCACAAGCTTCCTGAGGTCCAGCACCGCCCCCCCACCAAAGATGGTCTTTGGCTCCCCTTCAGGACAGAACTTTTTTTTTTTTTTAAGATTTTATTTATTTATCAGATAGAGAGAGAAGGGGAGAGAGCGAGCACAGGCAGACAGAATGGCAGGCAGAGACAGAGGGAGAAGCAGGCTCCCCGCTGAGCAAGGAGCCCGATGTGGGACTCGATCCCAGGACGCTGGGATCATGACCTGAGCCGAAGGCAGCTGCTTAACCAACTGAGCCACCCAGGCGTCCCCAGAACTTATTTTTTAAATGAGTTTTGAAATGTTTAAAAAAAGTTTTTTTTTAAAAGATTTTATTTATCTATTTGACAGACAGAGATCACAAGTAGGCAGAGAAGTAGGCAGAGACAGAGGAGGAATCATGACCTGAGCTGAAGGCAGAGGCTTTAACCCACTGAGCCACCCAGGCGCCCCTGGAATGTTTTAAAGTTTAAAGGACACACGACAAACTGATAATCGTGGATGTCTTTTGGGTTGGGGAAAGGGGTGGCTGGGAGACTTCTCACCATAAAGTGATATGTGGGTGTGTATGTCTGGGTGTGTGTGTCTAGACAGACACACACATATATGTCCTCGTCTAAAAAATACTTTTCAAGAGATGTCGAAAAATTTTAGTTATGGTTAGACTTTTACACACGATTTTTAAAGATTTAAGGGAAGTAAGAAATTAAAATTCTTCATTTCTCTGTTCCTTTTCACTTCTCAAGTTAATTCACAAGTGTTTCCAAAGGTAATTTAAGAGTTGAGATACTTCAGTCAGCAAAATTTACATGAGGTTTTAAGATAAAAGACAATCATTTACATAGATGCTTAGAATTTCACTTTTTTTTAGCTTGCTAGGGGTTTGAGTAAAAAGGTTTGCAAACCACGGACCTTGCTGAGCCCTGTCACTTTAGAGAGATAGAGGGTGGCTTGGTCAAGGTCATGTGGCTCTTCCACGGGCCTCCTGACCACTTCCCAGGGCTCCCTCCCAAGCCCTTTAGGGGCTGAGACAAGAATTTCTCCTCTTGGTTTTTTATTTATTTGTTTATTTGCAAGAGAGTGGGGGGGGACAGAGTGGGAAGGAGAGGGGTAAGTAGACTCCGCATTGAGCACAGAGCTGGACGAGGAGTTTGATCTTACAAGCCTGAGATTGTGACCTGAGCTGAAATCAGGAGTTGGACGCTTAACCGACTGAGCCCCCCAGGCACCCCCAGGACATGGATTTCTGACATGAGGCTGATTCTTGTAGTGACTAAAGCAAATCCCATCTTTTCTTATTTTCTGAATAACTGAACTCAACTTTTGGGAGGGAAGGAACAATTAACTAAAAATGCTCACTTCCCAGACTCTCTTGCAGCTCGGAGTAGAGGGTAGGGGACCCCATTCTGGTTACTCAGACGTAAGTGGAAATCCTTGGTGGTGGGAGGACCTTCGAGGAAAGTCTTTTGAAAGGGTTGCTATGGTCTTGGGTTTTGCCTGTTCTCCTTCCTCCTGCCTGGAACACAGAGGTGAGCCGGGGGCACAGTGCTGTCTGCAGATCGGAGGTGACAGGCACAAAGACTCACATCCTAAAGAACAATGGAAAGAGGTGCGTCCCGGATTTCCTGATGACAGGACTAAAAGCTGTCATCATCATCAATTGCTTCTCCTATGATTTCTTTTCTTTTTTTAAAAAAAATTTATTTATTTATTAGAGACAGAATGAGAGTGAGAAAGATCACACAGGGAGAGGGAGAAGCAGACTTCCTGCTGAGTTGGGAGCCCGATGTGATCCCAGGACCCCGAGATCATGACCTGAGCTGAAGGCAGATGCCTAACTGCCTGAGCCACCCAGGTGTCCCCCTCCCTGACTTTTATTATTTATTATTTAAGATTTTATTTATTTATTTGACAGAGATCACAAGTAGACAGAGATGCAGGTAGATAGAGAGAGGGAAGCAGGCTCCCTGCCGAGCAGGGCTCGATCCTGAGACCCCGAGACCACGACCCGAGCCGAAGGCAGAGGCCTAACCCACTGAGCCACTCAGGTGCCCCCTCCCCGACTTTTAAACCATTATTAGTTACATCGTGAGTTATCCGCAGCCCCAAGCATTCCTGTTACATTGGATGACTACAAATTCCACACCAGTATGGGAAAAAAGTTCACAGCCTGGCTGGGGAAGGTGTGATGTTCATGTCAAAGCTAACCTAGAACCGGGGTTGGTATCCCTTATCAGAGAAGAGCCAGCCACAAAACCACTCATGTGTCTCCCTTTCCAGTCTAGCTTAAAGCCAATTATGCCCAAACCCTTCCCTGGGGCCGCCAGACCTGGCTGTCCCCAGCATCCCTCTCTCACTGACGTGCCTCCCAGGCGTGGGATCTCTGGCGAGTTACTGTCCTCTCTATGCCTGTTTCCTCATTTACTTTTCCCAGGATGCTGTGAAAAGTAAGTGAGATGAATACTATCAAGTGCACGGCTTTAAGGTGTCAATAACGCAGGTGGTTAGGGGACCTAAGAAAGAAAGATGAGGGGGGCAGGGCGCGGCAGGGTGGGAATCTCACCCTCTTGTGGCCAGCTTCCCTTTGACTTGGGGCTATGCCATGCAGTACCCACCAGGACCACTAGGTGGCAGGCGACCCCCCCACCATGATTTTGGGAGCTGGTTGTTCCCTTAGGGGAGTGTTGTCCTTGGATGGAGAAAACTCAGGACCCCTATTAAGATATTTGTAAAGCATGGCCAGCCGTCAGCCAGAGTGCAGAGGGAACGTGGGCAAAGATGTCCAGGAGGGTGCTTCTAGGACAGGTCTGGATTTTGAGCAGGCTCCAGCCAGGTGCCCAGAGCTACCCGGGTCTCCCATTTGACCTTGAGTGCCTAGAGCAGTGGGAGCTGCAGAGAGAGGCTAGACGGGAGCCTGGGTCCCATCCGCCCAGCATTCAGACCACTTCTACTTGTTATAGGAAGTCCCTGATCTCCCATGCCTGATAAGTCTGCTGCAAAGAAATTAGGACCCAATCACTGGTCTTTTACCAAATTAGCAGCACCCAGAACGAGCTGAAAGGACATGGGTCTCAGAGGGCACAGAATCAGACTGGCAAGCCTTTCACTGAATGGAGAATGCTGGGGTGCCCAGAGTTTGAAAACCCCAAATCTACCCCGGCATGTGCACTTTCCCATGCCAGAGAAGTGACATGTCCAAGGTCTTCAGCCAATCAGAGGCAAAACCAGGATGGAAATCCAGCCTGCAAAACTCTCTTTTTATCCACCTGTGATCTCCTCTTACAGGGAAGTAAGGGCCAGCCTTTGCTCCAGGCATCTCTGATCTCCTCAGAGGACCAAGGGCAAGCGCTCTGTCTCCTCTTCCCCTCTAGGCAGCCTCTTCTTCTTACTGGAGCCTCAGGGGCTTTGGGGATGGAGCACCTGTGTGCCACCCGCCAGCTAGGACAGAAGGCAAAGCTGGGGACACTGCCCTCCAGCCCTGGCTGGTCTCTGTCCCTCTGCCCAGATACTTCTAGATGGAAGCCTGCCAGCTGTCAGACTTGACGGGTTGAAGCCCCTGCCCCAGCTGGAGACCCCCACACCATCTCACTACCAGGCGGCCAACACCTGTAAGCCAGGGCCTGTCCTGGGTGCTGTGACTTCCCACTTTGGCTCTCAAGGCAGGAACAGAGAGAGGTGCAGAGAGGCCTCCTGGTTTGTGCTGCGTGACAAGTGTGTCCTGGGGACCTCAGCTGCCACGGGCAGGGTCTGTCGCCACTTGGGGGCGGTACAGGGCTGCTGGGAGGAGCCACAGGCAGTGCCTTGGGTTAAAGCTACTGCCTTCCGCTCAGGTCATGACCCCAGGGTCCTGGGATGGAGTTCAGCATGGGGCTCTCTGCTCAGTGGGGAGCCTGCTTCCTCCTCTCTCTCTCTGCCTGCCTCTCTGCCTACTTGTGATCTCTGTCTATCAGATAAATAAATAAAATCTTAAAAAAAAAAAAAAAAAAGACACAGCCCACCTGCATCTTTACTCCTAGTAAACACCTCCTGGAGTCCTTAGAAATCTTCCCGTGGGGCCAGAGACAGACTCCTTCAGTTTGAAAGAGGCTGTAGTGTATTCAGGCAGACTTGGGTCAGAAACTGTGAGCTAAAACTTTTCCTTGTTTACTTGAACTTGGCTTGTCTCAAAAACGCTCAACATAATCCAGCTAGACCAGCACTCCTGCCTTAAGGATCTTGGCTTTCTCACCCAAACCCTGTGTGGGCTTCGGAACAGAAGATCCCGAGAGGCCATGGCAGTATGGTGGTGGGAAGTCCAAGTCCATAAGGAAAGGGTTGTTGGGCCAAGGATGTCCCTGCCCTGTCCCTGCTCAGCACTGTAGTTGGCCTGCAGCCCCATCTGGCCACAAGGACTCAGGCTGAGGATGGAGTAGGAGTCACTGTGGCCAGGGCGTGGCTGACCACCGCTGGAGAATGAGCCAGCTTGGAGCATGGCAGAGCTCCATAGTCTCACTCCATCCCTCAAAGGACTTTTGGGGACATTGTCTCTGAGAACCTACAACAATCTATGGGGCTTGGGGCCAGTCCTTTAACAGGATTTGTTAGTGATTTCTTCGCAGGGAGACCAGCAGCAGTGCCCATTGTGGAAAAATTGAAAATCGGGAAATAAAAAGTGCTCTCTGCTCTCTGCTCTGGGCCTTCCGTGGTCATCTGAGCCATATCCTGCCCCACTGCGCTATCCCACTAGCCTCCTTCATTTCTTCTCCATATCCATCAGATGCGTCAGATGAGAAATGTTTTCTTTGGTTTATTTGTTTAATTTAAATATTTGAAGTCTGACATCCTCCCTCCACCAACTGGAACAAAATTTTGTAAGACCTGTTGTCACCTGGTGTAAATTAGAAGCTCAGTCAATATCTGTTGAATGAATGAGTATACGGCCTTTTCCCAGGTAACTGCTGAGTCTAAGTGCTTTTCTTATTGATTTGTAAGAGCCTTTTACATATTAAGGCTATTAATTTTTGGTGTGCTAGTTTGTAGAACACTTTCCCCTAGTTTACTGTTAGTATCTTATTCTATTATGGTAATTTTTGACACGTAGAAGTTTTACCCTTTAGAGGTTCTATGTAATTAGGTAGCCAGAAGATAGCAGCTAATATTCCCGCTGAGAGCTCTGGACGGACTGCTATACTACTCAAGGGCTAGTCCTAAGAACCGGGGTACTCCAGGTTTGGGGCAGGAAGCCAATTCTGCTCACAGCCCCCTGACCCTCCCTACCTCCCGTTCCCTTCTATTTGTTCCCCTTCGTGAAAGACAGATCAGTGTTGTCTGGAGGTCTCTGCCCACCCCTTCAGCCTTGTGGTGCTTTCCTGTGCATGCTCAGGGCCAGATAAATCAAGGAGGAAGTCTCATGAAGGCCTGACGTAGAGGCTCCAAAGTGTGGGGTTCAGAATGAAGCATCCATTCATTCTCACGAGACTATGAGCCTTGACTGCCCCGTCTTGCACCGGAGCCCAAGAGCCTGGCACACAGTAGGGACTCACCGAGGAGGTGCTGAATGGATGGATGAATGGGTGGGTGGACGGACAGATGGGTGAGTAGCTATGTGGGCGCGTGGGTGGGTGGGTGCATGGATGGAGAGAGATGGGTGGTGGGTGATGGGTGTGTAGGGATGGATGGATGGATACCCTGGGCAACAGATCAGCCCTACTGAAAGAAGCCTGGTTTCTGCTGAAATCCTACATTCTCTGGAAGACAAGTTGTTCCGGCTGCAGACAATTTTTAACTAACGAGGAGAAATACATAGTTCCAGAAGTCCCAGAGCCCTCGTCCAAGTTCTACGTGACAGCCAGTTTCAAGGCTTTCCACGCTCCCCTGAGTTTCCAAGAACTCACAGAACCACACTCTTCACACTATCACTCTAAAACTGCAAACAAGATGCAAAGAAGACCAGCTTATCTCAAGAACCACAGGGCCCAAAGGGGACACTCAGGCCCTGAGAGTTTCACTCTGCCCTTTGGGGCGGACATCTCACAGGACATCTCGGGGCTTCCTCAGAGCTGAGGTCTGGGTGGGCCATACCTCAGGGATTCCCGGTGGAGGAGTGGCCAAGGCTAAGTGGGTGGGGGGAAGTGGTGGGAAGGGCGAAAGGGGAAGGGAAACTGAGCGTGGGGTGGAGCAAACCACTCTGCCATCATCCGACTGGGGAGTGCAGGGCTCCTTGTCCATAGCATTAAGCTTCTCTCACGGACAGGGGGTCCTGGCCAGGGCTGAAGGAGCAAGGGGCCGATAGCTCCCAGGGCCACCCCTGTCTAAGAACTGATCATTATTTCCTGCTCAGACTCCTTCCATGGGTCTACCCACTGCTTCAGGCTTACCTTTTGTGCTGTTCCCTTTCCCTCTGTGAAGAATGCCTTTCCCACTTTAACTGTCTAGCTCCTATCCACCCTTCAATGCTCAGCTCAGGTATCACCTCCTCCTGGAAGCCTTCCCTGACTGCACAGCCTGGGCAAGGGGCTCCCATACTCTCTGGGCTTCCCATCATTCCAACATTTGTCAAGAAGTGGTGACAGATCTCTTGACAGGCCCAGCTCCTCTGCTTGTCTGTGACCCCCCCCCCCCCCAAGAACAGCACCTACATGGGGCCCGTGTCTTTTCCCCACGGCTCTGTGGAATCTGGCATCTGAGAAGGGTTTATTGGGCTGTGTAGGGCACCCTGGCCTTGGCTGAGGCCGGTGGTATGCGTCAGGCTCGGTGGCCAGCCCGGTGGCCCAGGGCCTGACCAGGGCTGGTGACTCACCCTCCCCCAGCTGCAGGGCGGGGTCCATGAGCTCCATCATGTACTCCACGTTGAGGAGCATCTCCGTGAGGTTGCTGCGGGCCAGCACGTACATGAGCACGGGCAAGAAGTCGTCTGCCCCGTAGGGCTTCCCTGGGAGGAGAAAGGACGCAGAAGGTGGTGAGCATGACGGTCTCGGTGTGAGCTGTTCCCCAGCCGGAGGAAGAGCAGTGGTTTACTGGGGCAGTGACGGTTACCCCTGGAAGAGGAACCTTGCTGCTTTCTCAGGACTCAGGACAGGGGCGACCTGGGATCAGCCGTCTCAGGGAGGTCCGAGACACGGTCCAGGTTTAGGAAGAAGGAACCGAGAGAGACACCCTCCCCTGGAGTGGGCAGGAGCCAGCCCCTCCCCCTTGCCCAGCTCTTTCCCCTCAATGCCCTTTGCTGCTTAATTTTTTCATTTTTAAAGATTTTATTTTTAAGTAATCTCAACACCCAATGTGGGGCTCGAACTTACCACCCTGAGATCAAGCATCGCACGCTCCAGCGACAGAGCCAGCCAGGCGTCCCTTCCTCTCCTTGCTGCTTATTCAACAGTCAAGTTCATATCACACTTATTCACCATATCACACTTATTCTGGGAGCCACCCAGAAACAGCTGTCTCTCTAGTAATGATGTATTCTGAAAGGTTTCCTTGTCCCTTTTCACTGCACATCTCCCCTTCCAACTGCTAAACAGAAAGCCCTCCCTTCACCAGTACTACGTGGTTGGAAATTCTGCCATTCAGCCTTCACTCCACTGGGTTCAGTAGGGCCCTTTCCAGAGGGCGTTCTTTTAAAATGTAAATACCTCTGAAAGGAATAACCCAACACAGGGCACCTGGGTGGCTCGGTCAGTTAAGCATCTGCCTTCTGCTCAGGTCACGATCCTGGGGTCCTTAGATAGAGCCCTGTGTCGGGCTCAGTGGGGAGCCTGCTTCTCCGTCTCCCCGCCCCCTGCTCGTGCTCTCTCTCTCTCTCTTTCTCTCAAATAAATGAATAAAATCTTTAAAAAAAAAAAAAGGAAAAGGAATAACCCATCACTTCTGCTTTTGTGGAAAACGGTCACATGGCTCAGAGCATCTGACGGTAACAGATGCCTTGGAGAAGAGAGGAGGGAAGGATGGTGGGCCTGAGGGACGCCTTCCCACCGTGGTTCTGGGCTGGCTCTGGAGACTGACTGTTTGGCAATGCAAAGTCAAAGGCTGGCCACGGAGGGGAAGAATTTCTACAAGGACAGAATCTGCTGGAGTCCCTCAGTGGGCATCTTGGCATACCTCTGAGTACACTGGGGAGAAGGAAAGCTTGGCTGAGCAGCTTTGCACAGTGGGGAATGGCCATACAGAGCCCCCAGACTCAGCTGGAGGTGACAGGAGAACTATAGAAAGATCCATACCATGGCTGCTGCCCTTTCTGTCTTGGGTGAGATTAATAATCGGTCCAAATACATGCCAAGCAATTAAAGTTCTGTCAAAGATGTATTCCTACTTGACACGTTTTACAAAGGAGTTGGGCGACTGTCGGCAAACATAGGATCAAACAGTAAAATCTGAATAAAAATGTAAATGTCAGGAGAACTTGAAATTACCAGAAGAACTGTAAGCCACAGGAAAAACAGAGATGTGAATGAGCAAGGACCCATGCAAGTGCGCGTTTAGTGCCTCAAATTTGGGTTGAGCTTCCTGGTGGCCAAAGTGAAGGGGAAAGCACAATCAGTTACCTGCTTCTCATTGACCATGAGAAGAAAACACACCAGTTTCTCGGGGGCCCAAAGACATCTCTCTAAGGCTTGGGGCTAACAAACATTTTCCATGTAGCTTCACAAGGGGGACATGATTGGTAAGTTCCTTTGGCCCACACAGGGGCTTAGGTTGACTTCTAGATTTTCACTGTGTTGCCTCAAGATGTGGCTCGGGATGAGCGCTTCTGGGAAAGGAGTCAGAATTTCATCACTCGTCCTGTCTGCTCTCCTCCCGTCCCTGAGGATGAGGAATGGCCACGAGAGGAGCGGAGTCACACCAGACACAGGTACCCGAGAGGGTAATCAACCCCGTTTTGCTGAGATCAGCAGTCTGGGCTGTGTCCTAACATTTCCAGAACTCGAGCTACACACCCCAGTGGAAAGTGCCCCCAGTGAATGGCCCCAGAACAGCTTGGCCAAGGCCCACCTGATCATTCTTTTAAGTTCATTCATTCATTCACTCACTTAAGCCCTCTTACTAACCACTCTATTCCTTGGGTGCTACCTCGCCAGGTAATAAGATCTGATTTTTCTGGATTCTGTTGGGGACCAGAAAGATGGGAGTAAGAGAAACAGTGTGAAAGAGGTTTTGAAAGGAGAACTCTGTGTTGAATTCAGCAGCCCCTCTCTTCCGCTGCCTGAGTCCGTGCAGACAGCACCCTCTTAGGGAGCTGGGGCAATCTTAGGGCACTGGGGCACCCTCTTGTGGTGCTGCGGCACCCCTGAGGGGTGCGATCGAGCACTGCTCTGGTGGGATCCCCATGTAACACCTCTACAGTACACACCAGGCCAGCCTCTCCTCCCACGTCCTCCAAGACCCCCGGACAGCCCTGGCGTGCCCGATAATGTCTGTCCAAGGGGTGCCCCTTCGGCTCACAACTTGTCCTTGCTTGCTTTTCCAGAGAACCCTGTGCCTTGTGGCCAGCTTCCTGGCCACACTCTGTTCCTACATCTGCAAAATGGGGCCAGCAACACCAGCCCTGATGGCCTTCCAGGGTTTTCAAGAAAAAAAGATGAGAAAATACAAATGTGTCCCAGACCTGAAAAGTGCTACAGAAAAGTGAGCTGTTACTGACATCTCTGTTCTGCTTTCTCAAGTGGCCTCAGTTTTTCCATCCGTGAAATAAACAGGCTGGAGTGGTTGGTAACACATACAGTCAGACCCAGACCATGAGCCTCAGCTGTGTGACCCCGGGCTAACCTCTATACCTCTCTGAACCCGATCTCTAGTTATGCATGATGTGACACAGATCACACAACATGCTATGGGATTTTGGTGAGAATTCTTTACGAAAATGTACCCAGAGGGCTCCCACATGCTCCCTGGAAAATGCCTGCTAAAAAAATCTATTCCTCCCCCTTCCAGCTCTGTGTTTGGAGGCTCTCTTGGTTATTTGTTGCAAGGTTCCTGTCCCCTCCCTGCACCAAAAGAATCTATTTTGGAGAAAGAAAGCTTCACCCTAAACCTTTATAAGCCTGAGACACAACTTAAAGGTTCCTGGAGCAAGATTTTGTGCCGGAAGTTGTTTTTCATATTGATAATTTAATTATTAGAATCCTGGCCCACAGGAGAGTCTTCTCTGGTCTGAGTTATGAGATGGGAACTGAGGGGTCACAGTCCTGTGCCTTTCGGGATTCACCTCTAACTCCCTCGCTGGCAGAGAGCTGATGGAATTTCACCAGGCTTCTAGAACGCCAATTTCTGCTTGCTGTCGTGTTAATAACTCACCAGGGAGTATGATCAGGTGAGCTCCTGTGCTTACAGGCAGCAGTTCACCATCAGCCCAAGTTTCCCTTCGGGAGTCACTGGGTCATGTCCAGAGTCGCTGTTTGGGGGTCACATTAGAACGGGGGTGCTCCAGGCCCCAAGGCCAGGGATGCTGCCGAGCAGCCTATGATACCCAGGAGAGCCCTGCATCCTAAAGACGTACTGGGCCCCAGAGGTCTACAGTGCCAAGGGCGAGAAGCTCTGCTTGAGGGGGTAATGACGTTCAGCAAGAAGGAGGGTCCAGCTCTGGCTTGGGACTCAGAGGTCTTCTGGACTGTGGCTCTGTGCCCTGCAGGGATGCAAAGTTTTTCCTTCTTCTCCCTGTGCTCTTCCCGAGAATCCTGGCCAACGATCAGGAAGGGCTTTGGGGCGCACATCCTTGGTTCACAGCCCATTCTGTTCAGCCACCCTGTTACTGGGTTCCCCTGATCCCCTGACTGCCCCTCCAACTACCCGTGAGCATCCCCTCTGTCCCTGCAGCACACAGCGAGGGGCACAGCAGAGGTGAGCGGGAAGCTGGGTTCCGGGCTCCGGCGGGCCTCTCCAGAGACCTTTGAGTCCTCCCCACACCTGGCCCGAGCCAAGTGTTTCATCATGTCCTAGAAACCAGCCCTTGCTGGGAACGTTCCCATTTCTGTCAAGGAGGCTCCTGCCCCCAATCCCAGGATGCAAGGCCTGGAAGTAGCCCCTGACTCTGGGGCGCTCCGTATTTCTCAAGAACCATCAATGGTTCCCCACTGCTTAGAGAATCAAGTCTAGATCCCTTTGCCTGATGTTCAAGGCCTTCCACAGTTAGACCCATAAACACCTTTCCAACACGACTGACTCTACTCTCTTCTAGCCACATCATCTAGCTGATGGCTTCAGAATGGGTCACCTGCATTCCAGGCCCTTGGGACTGGCCACAGTCACGTGGCTTCTCCTTGCCTTCCACAGGCCTCAACCTCCTGTCTCCCACCCAGCACCAACATTTGCGGGACACTCTAAAAATGCCAAGCATATTTTATAAACATTGCACCAGTGAATTCCTAAAACAACTTTGTGAGGTGGATTAGATTCAATTGTGCCCACTTTACGGAGGAGGGGAAGTGAGCTGCGGGGAAGGTAAGCTACTTGCCTGAGGTCACGCGGCTAGGATGCGGTGAACCAGGACTTGAAGGCAACTTTTTCTTACACAGGATTCCATGTTCCTGCTACTTTAGCATTCCTCCTTCAAGTTCCACCTCCTCCACGGAGCCCTCCTGGGCTGCCCCAGCTACTGGTGCTTATTCTACGCTCTACTTTCCAACTTCCAACTCAGAATGACATTCTGCCTTCATCACCTTCTCACATCACATTCCTCTGCGCTGAATCATGGGCGGCTCCCTGAACTCCAAAGGCATTTTCAATCCTTGTGCCTTTGCACACCCAGTTCCCTCTGCCCGGGACACCCTCCTGAGCTCTCCCTTACACACGTCTCTTTGCCCTCTTCCACATCTTCAGGCACAACTGGACACTTCCTGCTCTAGCTCCCAAACACCTTGACTAGTTCAGAGCCCTTTTCCTTGGACTGTGAGCTCCCTGAGGGCAGGGATGGAGGCTGGGTAAGCTGGTGCGAGCCTCTGAACCTGTCTGAGGCTCTGCCCTTCCCAGTCCCCAGCTCAGGGCTTGGGATGTTAGACACTGACAGCAGACTGAACCGAGCCACATGTGTGTTCCTGCTGGCATCCACTCAGTTGTGCCCCGGGTCGGGGCCATGATCAAGGAGACTAGGGAGCTGCTGTGAGTCTTAGGCAGTGGTGCTGGGAAATGCCCACCACCGGCTCTCTGAAGGGAGAGAATAAGCTCTGATTGCAGGGTTTGCCAATTCCTACAGTTTAACTATTGCCACAGTGGCCCATTTCAAGCTACCAGTGTGAACATGGAGGCAGGGAGAGAGGCACACGATTAGCTTTGTCCCATGACCAGCTGACTCAGCATACCCGAGGGCTTGGATTCACCAAGCCCCATTTCACCGTGAGCAAACAGAGGTCCAGAGAAGTTTCCTCAAAGCCCCGCAGCTGGTGTCCCAGTAGTGGAGCTGTGACAGGAAATCTGGGTCTCTCTATGACGGCTCATGGGCTCTCTAACCTGCTAGCGACTTGAGGACGAACAAAAGCTTCGAAAATGCACCAGCTCCTCCCTGATATTCCAGGGGAGTTAGGGCCTCATTCTCCTTCCCCTAGAGCCAGGAGCCCAAGGCATGAGCTCAGCCCACGCATAATGGGTGACAGGCAGTGCCCTTGGGATGCAGAGGCATAGTTCCAAATGACTGTCCTGGGTTTGGACATTTGGCTTGCATGGATCAGAGACCACGTCCATCAGGCTGTGCTCCAAAACCCCAAGGGGCTGCGGCCGGCACTTCCTGCTTTCTTGTTTGCCCAAATAGCATCTGTTTTCCATCTGGAGGCACGGCGGGGAGCTGATCACACTTTCAAGAACTGGCTGGGCGCCGTATGCCTGTTTCACTGGGGGGCAGGTTTTGGAGGAGAGTTCTGATTTAAAAAAAATGAGCTGAACGTGCTCACCAGGGTCACGCAGACTGCGGGGAGCACTGCATTAGGGGACCCCCAATCCCGCCAGCTCTGTGACCTGGGGCCACTCACTCTGCGCCTCAGTGCTTTCATCTGAAAACTAGGAATAATAATAACATTCACTCAGACCGTCACGCGGGATTGTTGGGAGCATCAGGTGAGTTGCTGGATTAAAAATCAGGTTTTGTCATCTGGGAGGAATTACCTAAAAAGAGGAGTTGGCGTATGTTTCTGGAAAGCACTAAGTAGTAATGATTTTTTTTTAAGAGGGCCACTTCATCTCCGTCCCAACTACTCAACTCGGCGGCTGTAACAAAAGCAGCCACGGACACCGCGTGAGTGAGCAGATGCGGCTGTTTCAATGAGTTTATTTACAAAATCAAGTTGGGGGCCAGAGTGGGCCCACAGGTTGTGTTTTGCAGACTCCTGATCAAGAGAGATGAAAGGTGTATCCTCTTACTGTAATTGTCCCTCCAAACCTGTTGACTGGCTCTTACTGAAAGCAGGGGTTGATGCAATAGTCCTGGGGCAGACAAGGCTCATGACTGTGATATGTCTTGGCTTTTTGTCCTCCTCCATAATTCTCCCTTAAAGCCACTTCCTTCCTCTACGAAGTTTTATCTGAAGACCCCCCACTTCCCACCATCCAGGTTAGTGCCCTCATGATGGGTTTCCCCTGGCCTGTCACTGCAGGATGGGAAAACAGAGACTTTCCCTTAACTCAGGCCTCCCCGGACCTCCCAATGCAGAACTGCGAGCTCCTCTGACACCCCTGGCCCCTTCAGCCTGCCTGCTAGTAGGTTTCAGCATCTGATGATGTTGTTTAGACTTCTGTCTCCTGATATACTACCTGCATGGCCTCACCAGAATGAAAGCTATGTGAGGGCAGGGGCCCCTTGTGTGCACCACTCCTAATGCAGTCCTTCCCCAGTGCTTGGCATGCAGTTGGTGTTTAATAAATCTATCTGCTAAATGAATGTGTGGATGTCATCCGCCGCCCTGTGTGACAGACACTTGCTTGTGCTCCATGTTCCCTCTTGAACCGTGATCATCTTAAAAACAGGGACTGGGGGCGGGGGGTGCACCTGGGTGGCTCAGTTGGTGAAGCATCTGCCTTCGGCTCAGGTCATGATCCCAGGATCCCAGGATGGAGTCCTACGTCCAGCTCCTTGCTCAGCGGGGAGCCTACTCCTCCCTCTGCCTGCTGCTCCCCCTGCTTGCACTCTCTCTCTCTCACAAATAAGTTAAAACAAAAAAACAAACAAAAACAAAAACAAGGACTGGGTTTTCCTGGTAACACCCATATCATCCAGAAAGGTTAGTTGGGACTGCTGACTGGATGCATTTATTTGCCAGAAACACAGGCTGGGAGGAAGTGGAGAGCATCCATAACAGGAGGTTTTCAGTGTATGTTTCCAGGGTGAGTCTTCCATGCGGGGTTATTTTATAGAGAACTTGGCTTCTCTGGTTGATTCCCAGTGGGGGTTGGCCTGCAAATGGCCCCCAGCTAGTTCTATGGCCTCCAGGAAGCTCTCTGCGACCAGACTGTGAACCACTGGTCTGGTCTGAGCTCCCGGCTTCGCGGTCGAAAGGCCCGGCCGGAGCCCGGGGAGCAGGACGATTGGGTGGAGGCCCCACCCTTGCAGGGTGTGGTTGACATGAAGTGAGAAGCCAGCCGTCCACCCACGGAGAAGCCCCCCGCCCCCGCCGCCATCTACCCTGTTGGGTCACTCGGGCTGTCTGCAGATGCTGTCTGAGCGCCAGTTCTGCTTTGAACAAGACTGCATCCCGGAGATCACTCCAGCTCCCCAGGTTCCTCTTCGGGCAGCTCAGCCCACAAGCCAGTCCAGCCCCATGGGCCATGGGCTTGGAGCCCGGCATCCAGAAGTCCCATCCCGGCTGGGAAAGGCGTGAGGCCACCTGTGACTTGGGTCTGACTTCCCTGAGGTTGTCCCCTGCCCCTGGCCACCCTGAAGAGGCAGGACAGCGCAGGGGCTCAGCCCAGGACCTGGATCCAAGTTCCAGCTCTCTACCACTCCCCGGCTCGGGTATGACCCTGAGTGTGCAGGCCAATTTCACTGAACCTCAGTTTCCTCGACTGTACCACGGGGACAACCATAGTGTCCTCACCTCCCGAAGTGCCTGGGAGGAGTCAGTGGCAAGGCGGTTGGAAAGAGATGAACGTGGTGCCTGCGGGCTCCCGGCAGGTGAGAACTGTCAGACACGGCTATGAGGCGAAACAGGAAGGGGACGGTGTCCTCATCCTCAGAGCATGACATCTCAGAGGGCCCGAACCCCTGGCAGGTGTGGAATGTAAAAGGTTATGGGCGGCACCTGAGTGGCTCAGTCAGTTAAGTGTCTGACACCTGATTACGGCTCATGATCTCAGGTCATGATCTCAGGGTGGTGAGATCAGGCCCCACATTGGGCTCTGAGCTCAGCGGGGAGTCTGCCTAAGAGTCGCCCTCCCTCTCCCCCCTCTCCGTGCATGTTCCCTCTCAAATAAATAAATACAAATAAATAGTGAAATAATAAATTACAAATTATTATAAATAATATATAATATAAATAAAATAATAATAATATAAATAATAAAAATTTTAAAAAGTAAGGTTATGCTTTGCTTCCAGGCCTGGCCCTCATGTTCTCTGTCTCTCTGTCACCTGGAAGTCAGTGTCCAGAGGACTGAATACCAAGCCTGCCTCAGCCTGGTCCCTGAATGCGGAGCAGAGCCTAGCCCCACCCCCACCCCTCCTGCGTTCGACTAGACTGACAGGAGTCGGAAACGAACTTTCCCTGGACGAGACTAGAGGGTTTATCTGTTACAGCAGCAAGTAATTTCTTCCACTAATTATCTACGTACCTATCTATAGCTATTTCAAAAAGAGCTGAAGGAAATCCACCAAAATATGAACTTTTCCAACAATAAACATTAGTGACTTGTGTCATCAGAAATCAGGTTAGACTTTTTTAACATAGGTTTTTTAAAAAACCAACAGCCTGACTTCCCTCTCTGTCCTCCGGACCCCTGGTCAATGTCTCAGGCCCCTGGGGGTCCGTCCTCCACCCATTTGACTTTCAGCCTCCGCCCCACCGGCATCAGCAGTAGAGTCCCAGCTGGCTCTGTGATGTCTGCCAGGGAGGTGAATGGCGAGGGTCCCCAGGGGTCCAGGACCCTGAGCCCACCAATTTGGCTCTTTCGTCTAATCACCTGGCTGCTGGGCTCCCTCTCTCCAGAGTCAGGAGCCAGGTTCTATCTCGTCAAGTGTAGCATCACGGTGTTTTCAGAGACTTTTGAAGGCACAGAAAGAGGGCAGCCTGTGGGCTCTCACGGCCCTCCTCCTCCTGCCTGCTCTTTATCAAACGGTTCTTTATGTTCTTTTAGAAAGAAGCCCGCATGTGTACACACCCCACTCCTCCTTCCTGCCTTTCTTCCTCCTCCTTGCATTTTAGGGCAGGGCTCCGGGACTTGAGTCTATTTCTCCCTAAGTGGCTAGCCCTGAATGTCTGTTCTTAGACACCGTTCTAGAAAGTGGGAACGATTCGTTTGTGAACGCAGCACGAGAAATGATTCTAGAAGTTCTGACTGCTTTCTCCAAGCCTCATGAAGTCCACAAGGAACCAACCCAGTCTGCTCCTTGCTATAGGAGGGAGGGTCGTGCCTAGCCAAAGCCACCCGTCTCTGTGAACACTCGCGCTGCTAAACACAGGCCCCTAAACTTGCTGCCATGGGGGAGGCACCTGATGGGGATTCAGGAACCTTGAGATTAGTCCCCAGGCTAGCTGCTGGGTACAGTCATAAAAGCACAGGCTTTGGAGAGAGGAAATTCTAGCTTCCAATCCTGGATCCTTTGTCTCCTAGGCATAGAGAGTAGCTGCCCTTTGGGGAGAGACGCCCCGGCCACGGAACTCAGGCTTGTGTCTCCAAGATGAGTGGTTTTAGTGCTCCAGCAGAGCCTGCCAGCAGCCAGGCCACGGGGACCCCACAGGCTGCTTTGGCCAGTGTCCCCATAATGGCTCAGAGGCACGTCGGTGGGGCCTCAGCCCTGGAAAGGAGAGAGCTCGCTGGGGTAGGGGTGGTGGAGGGAGGGAAGGGCTGTGTTCAGCTTTGAGTGGGTCAATGGCGGAGCGAGGGAGGACCCAAGCCCAAGTTCTGCCTCTCCATGGGGGTGGGGGTGGGGCACTGAGAGCTCCTAGGGCGGCTTTGCAGTGCTGCTGGCCCGCAGTCCACACTTTGAGCAGCAAGTCACTGGAAGCTTCCGGCAGAAGGGAGGTGGGAGGTGAAGGCCTCGGGAAGAGGGCCTGGTCCTAGGATCACGCAACGTCAAAGTCAGAAGAGACCTGAAGAGCCAGTAGGGAGGGGCTCCTGGGTGGCTCAGTGGGTTAAGCTGCTATCTGGGCTCAGGTCATGACCTCAGGGTCCTGAGATCGAGCCCCGCATAGAGCTCTCTGCTCAGCAGGGAGCCTGCTTCCCTTCCTCCCGCTCCTTTCTGCCTGCCTCTCTGCCTACTTGTGATCTCTCTTTGCCAAATAAACAAAATAAAATCTTTAAAAAGAAAAAACAAGAGTCAGTCGGGATCCGGCAGAAAATGCATAACCTCAATCTAATCACGAGGAGGAAACATCTGACAAACACAAAATGAGGAACTCTCATTAAAAAAGAACCAAAGGAGGGGGGTGGGGAGGGAAACTTGTATTCCTTTAAGAGATCAATGTCATTAAAAAAAAAAAAAAAAAAAAAGCCGTGGAAATGTTCCGGGTTAAAGGAGGTAAAAGACACCTAACAACTAATTGCACACCTGACCCTGGCCTGTTTCCCGAACAGGAGGAGAAAACGCCAGCAACGACTGTATTAGCTCCAGGGACAGCCTGGAATACAGATGACGCCTTGGGTAAAACTCTCCTATGGGGCGCCTGGGTGACTCAGTCTTGTTAAGCCTCTGCTTTTGGCTGAGATCATGAACCCAGGGTCCTGGGATCGAGCCCAGCATCAGGCTCTCTGCTCGGCAGGAGGCCTGCTTCTCCCTCTCCCACTCCCTCTGCTTGTGTTCCCTCTCTCGCGGTGTCTCAGTCAAATGAATAAATAAAATCTTTAAAGAAAAAATCCTGTCAATTTACCAAGTGGACAGCGTTCCTGTGGCTATGCAAGAGGATATCCCCATTCTTAAAAAAGTGTTTAGGGGGTTAAGGGCCAAGATATACACCCCTCACTCTCAGACGATTCAGGAGAAGCATTACGTATGCAGAGAGAGTATAAACGATAAAGCGAATGAAACAAGATATTAACAATCCACAAATGGTATGTGGCGATTCCCATTTTTTTTTTTATTAAAGATTTTTATTTATTTATCAGAGAGAGGGGGGGGGAGAGAGCGAGCACAGGCAGACAGAATGGCAGGCAGAGGCAGAGGGATAAGCAGGCTCCCCGCTGAGCAAGGAGCCCGATGCGGGACTCGATCCCAGGACGCTGGGATCATGACCTGAGCCGAAGGCAGCTGCTCAACCAACTGAGCCACCCAGGCGTCCCAATGGCGATTCCTATTTTAATGCAGCATTTCTATTCCTAAAGTTTGTGAAGTCCGAAGTTGTTTCCAAATGGAAGGCTTAAAAGCTAAAATATTTATGGGGGCATCTGGGTGGCTCAGCCAGTTAAATGTCTGACTCTCGGTCCCCGCACAGGTCTTGAGCTCAGCGTCCTGAGATTCGCGCTGGGCATGGAGCCTGCTTCAGATTCTCTCTCCCCCTCTGACCCCTCCCCATCCCCTCTGGCTCAATTAATTAGTTAATTAAAAGTGGCAGAACTGGTTACTTCAAACAAAATCCCACACTGAACCCCATGTGTAAAAAGGGACAGGCAGGGGTATGGCCCTACCTGTGCTGTGTCCCTTTAGTAGCCCGAGGGGTACCCGGGGATCCTAGCATGGAAACCACTGCGGTGGGGAGGCAGCTGTTCCTGGATCCTCACATGTTAGACACTCACACACTTTTCTGATTGCATCTGATCCTCAAAACAGCCCTGAGAGGCATGCCCAGGCTCATTTTGAGAGAACCAAGGTTGAGAAGATCAGTACCTCCTGAGGCCTATGCCATCCTGATGTTTTCCACACCCTCCCCACGAGCCCGTCTTCTCATCCCCATTTGACACACACATGGAGGCCCCATGAGATTCACGTCCAAGGCTACAGCACTGAAGCTGAGCTTCAAGCCCAGGTCATGTGATGGAACCCCAAGACCCCTGCTCTCCTTGGCAGAAGCTGCTCCCTCTCAGATGAAGAAGCAGAGGCTTGAGTGGGGGCAGCCGCCGGCTGCTGCTTATGGCAGCGGTGAGATGGGAAGCCCTTGGACTCACAGTCCAGTGCTCCCCCAGCAGTGGGAGGGGAACACACTGTTCCTTGATGAGAAACCCATCTGTTCCCCGTGGGAAATCTTCCCACTGAGCCCTGGCCCCGGCCTGAATTTCTGGGCTGAGAGAATCCAGCCTCCCTCCCTCCCACGAGCACAGGGAAACCTTGAGGCCCCTTGTTCATCTCTGTTCTTCCCTGGGCTTCGCTTGCGCAGTCTGCTCTAGCCAAGGCCTTGCTTTCCTTTCCTTTTCCCTCCAAATTAGCCATTCCCACCACCATTCCCTGCTCTCTGCTAAGTTTTCAGTAAATCAATTCACCATCAGCAAGAATGATGGTGTTTGAAGTCACGGCAAAGGGCCTGGGTGTTTAAAAGCCCTGCAGGAGCCCCTGAGTGGCTCAGTGGGTTAAGCATCTGACTCCTGGCTTTGGTTCAGGGTCCTGGGATCAAACGCCGTGTCAGACTCATGCACTCAGGGTGGAATCTGCTTGAGATTCTCTCTCCCTCTCCCTTTGCCATGCCGCCACTCACACACACATTCTCTCTCTCTCTCTCTCAGATAAATAAATAAATCTTTAAAACAATAAAAGAACAAAAGAATTGCAGGAAGCCCAATGCTTCTGAGTAAACTAGGACTCAATGAGAATGGAATTTTTCTTTTAGGCCCCAAATTGTCTCCCTGATGATGCCTCAGGGTCGGTAGAGCCCTTCGCCCTGATTTTACCTTGAGCCCCAGAGGAAAAAGATTCCCCCGATTAGAAGTTCAGACAGGGAAGGTAACTGTCTTGATTTAGTACCAGCTGCTGCATTAGTTGCAAATTTGCAATTAAATCTCACAACAGTGCCCCCCCCACCAATAAGGTGGGTATTGCTGTGGCCATTTAAGGGGGGAAACTGAGGCTTCATGCACCTAAGGAACCAGAATACAGTCACAGAGCTGGAAAGAAAACCTGGATCTTTTCCTGCACATTCTGCTGAGGTCCCAGGCCAGCCTGCTTGGTGTCTCTTTGAGGCTGCTTGCAGCAAAGGGTCCTTCGGGGCTCTGTCTCCTGTCCGGCTCAGTCCAGCTCTACTGCTGCACCCTCCTTACGCCGTGCCGGGCACCCCGAGCTCCCCCCACCCAGCTGCTGCAGATCTGGCCTGCTTCTCACTCTGAGGAGTTCTGGGAAGGTCCTGGCCAGCCCTCTGCCATGCCACACCTGGTCTTAACTTTGAGCTTCCCGCTGCTGCTGGGAGACCCTCCAGGCGCCACCCCAGGTCTCCACACCCTGGGGATGAGAGTGTTGTGAGAGCCTAGGGTTCTGCAGGCTCTTGCTGCCCCTCATCTTACTTCCTTGGCGGTTTCAAAGGAATATAATTGGCGGTGGAGTTCACATGCTAGACAGCTCTCTGAGCTCCAGACTGCATAAGACCCAGCGTCTCAAAGCCTGACACCCGCCCCAGGATAATGAAATCTCCACTTCCCCATCCCGTCTCCACTACAAGGCTCTCTCTCCCAATCCATTTACAACATTCTGCTAAATGGTGAATAAGAAGTTCTAACTTGACATGGGATCTGCTTTCAGGGAACAATTCTCCTTCCAAGATTGCAACCGGATGCAGGTCCGTGTAACCCAGAAGGGTGACTCCCACTTGGAATTGTGGACTGTACCAGGTCTGGGAGGGAGCTTTCCTGGGGGAGGGGGCCTTGCACCATCCCTCAATTGCTTTTTGCTGGCCTATGGTCAAACGGGCCAGCTATTCTTCAAGGCAGATAGAATCCTTAACCTAAAACAGCCAGCATTGGCTGGGCCTACCATGTACTATGCAATGAGGTGGACATTTTACATACGTTGCTTCTAAAATTCAGAAGTGACTGAGTATGGCTTCTGAACCATTAGGGGTCTGAGTGTTCCCTTTGTAAAACAGCTTCTTTGGGTGAGGAAACTGGGCTTTAAGGGGTTAAGTAGATCATTTGAGGTCACACAAATAGTAAGCTACAGATCAGGAATTGAAACCCAAGTCTGTGTGGCAACAGACGTCACAATCTTTCCACTCTCCATTACCACGGCTGTCATGTACAGTCACATAGGTTGCTCATTAAACAAGGGCATCCAGGTGAAGAGGTGATCAGGGCATGAAATCCAGCCACCATTCTGTTCACTAAGTTGTGCACTAAGATGTGCCCCATGGTGCTGTCATGCTCATTCTTGTCTGCCTACAGGAGTGCTGTGGTAAACTGATTATGAATGGTCCCAACAACTCCCTTCCCTACATCTGTGCCCCTTGCTATGTTAATTCGCAGCTCTTCCCATCAAGCAAGGTTAGCTCCTTGTCCCTCGAATCTGGGCTGGTCTTGTGAGTAAACACACCAGTGAAATACATCTGAGTGGCATTGTGCCAGGGAGGCCTTGGACCCCAACAATAGGCATGGGTACAGGTCTAGGCTAACCTGCTGGAGAAAAAGAAATGTGTGGCCCTGTAACCCATATCCCTGGCCCATCAAGAGCCAAGTAACCACCCAACATTCGAGCAAGGCCCTCCTAGCCCAGCCAGCCTCCAAACAAGCCCCTTTGGCCACAGCCCCACGAGACAGCTCAGACAAGGTCAGGCCCAGGCAAGTTCAGGTGCAGACAAGGTCAGGTATGCGCCCCACCCCCCATCAGCATCACTGCCACACTTCCTGCTGAGCAATAAAAAATGTAAACTGATTGGAGTGGCCATCATACATTGATTTCTGTCTCTCTGAAATTCTTTTTTTTTTTTTTTAAGATTTTATTTATTTATTTGAGAGAGAGACAGAGAGAGAGAGCATGAGCGAGGAGAAGGTCAGAGGGAGAAGCAGACTCCCCATGGAGCTGGGAGCCCGATGCAGGACTCGATCCCGGGACTCCGGGATCATGACCTGAGCCGAAGGCAGTTGTCCAACCAACTGAGCCACCCAGGTGTCCCGGTCCCTCTGAAATTCTTAAGTTGAAGTCTGAACTCTTGGTTCCTGGGAATGTGACCTTATTTGGAAATAGGGTCACTGTGGATGTCATCAGTTAGGATGAGGTCATACTGGAGCAGGGAGAGGGGCCCCCTCATCCAATATGCCTGACGGCCTCAAAAAATGGGAAGTTTGGACACACACACACACACACACACACACAGAACGCCACAGTGTTGCCACAAGCCAAGAAACTACCAGAATCTGGGAGAGAGGCCTAGAACACTGCCTCCCCTCGAAAATTCAAAGGGAGCACGACCCTGTGACACCTTGCTCTCCCATCCCCAGCCTCCAGAAGTGTGAGACGATGTTGTTTCAGCCACCTGCTTTGTGACACTTGTTATAGCGGCCCAAATATACTCATAGAGAACTTTCTCCTAATCAACACAAACGAATGCAGTGTGCTTGGCTTCCTTGCTCTCCTCCCATGTGGAAGCTACTCATGGCTCTCCACCTGATCCCCAGGTAACCCCTAAGAGGTGCCCAGGGATTCTGCCCCACCATGCCCCGTCCTGACCCAACAGGACTTGGAACCTGGAAAGCGTTCTCTTGTGCCTTCCAAAGGCTCTGCAATCCTTGCTGGGGAGGGGCCCCAAGCCCATACAGTATTGCTGTTCCTAGAGAGAGCCCCCAGCCCAGGCTCCTCTGGCTGCCTACCTACCTGGATTGCCGAGGGCCATGGAGTCGTAGATGAGCTTACAGGTCTTAAGTAGGATGGAGATCTTCTTCTCGGGCGAGTAGGCCTTGTGCAAGCTGGTGAACTTCTGTAGGATCTTCTCCATGACAGGCACCTCGGGCACGCTGGTTGTCACACCCAGGTCAGTGGTGGTGGTGGCCAGGATCACCAGCTGGTTCTCCTTGAGCTGCTGCAGCGAGCCATCCTTGCTGTGGATCTCACGCAGGCATGAGTTGATGGCTTCTTTCAAGGGCTTTAACACACACTTGTATAAGGCCGACTCCACAATAGCTTCTGTAGGGGGGCGCAAGAGTGGGCGGGTGAGGAACCCAGACACCTGGCTTTGGTGCCCAACAGTGTGGCTGTCCTCATCTCCTGGTCCCTGGTAGGACAAACTCAGTACCCTAGCAGCTACCCCTTGAAGTTCTGACACAGGAGACCCTTGTAGTACATTCAGCAGAAAGCTACACTGCAAAGATAAGGGTACAGGAGCCCTCTGGGACTGAAACATTGTATCCTCATGCTTTTCACAGGGCCTGGAACTGATGAAACTCTCACAGGGCTGCCTACCAATGCATAACTTCAAAGGGTGCTATTTACATGGGAGTTGTGCAGTACACAACCTGTGCAGTTGTATATGGAGGGCCCGGGGGGGGGGGCTAGGAAATGTTTTGTAGAATTATTCTTAATGTGTCTCTGAATTCTCAAATCCACGTGCCTCGAGGCTCAAGAATACAGTATAATCAGAATCTGACTTCTTACCATTTCCATGGCCACCATCTTAACCTGAGCTGCCATCATCTTTTCCCTGAATTATGTGAGTCGTCTCTTGCCCTGGCCCTTTTTCATTTATTCTCAAAACAGCAACCAGCATAAGCCTGTTATGGCATGTTTGATTCTGACATTCCTGTGCTCAGAACTCTCCAATGGCTCTCACCTCATGCACAGTAGAAGCCAGAGTGTTTGCTCCCCGTGGCTTATAAAGAACCCTGGCCCCCCGCCCTCCCTCCTCCCACCCGGGGCCTTATAGTCTGTTCTCACTTATCGCCTTGCCTGTGCCCCTGTGTTCATGCTGTTCCAGCCATCCTGGCCTCCCTGCTGCTCTGCTCCTGCCTCAGGGCCTTTTAGCTTGCTATGCCCTTTGCCTGGAGAAGTCACTCCACAGCTACATTTACATACATGATCTCTTCCTTCGCTGTTTGAATGCCATCTAATCCAAGAGGCATCCTGATCCGCTAGTGGAACGGGATTTAGTTGGCTTTGATCTCATGGCAAGTCTGCAACATACACGCCATGATCCCCACGCTACGGACATCCCAACTCAGGCTCTGATGGTGTGGGTTCCAGCTAGGTGGGGGCTGAACAAGAATTTGAACCCCGCCTGCCTGACACCATGGCAATACTTGTACCCTTGGGTTGACAGTAGGGAAGTGTTCTCGGGAAGTCTTTTTGGCTCTATCCCAACCCCAGAGGACACATGTCTTGTCTATATAGGGAGACACCTGAGCTGCCCTACTCCTGGGGGGTAAGGGAGGGGCCCATGCTCCCATGATTGAGTCTCAGTAGAGATCCAGATAACGCTCCCTTGCCATACAGGCTTGGGCTTGACCCATGTCCGCGTTTGGTGCCGCCCCCACCCCCGTCCCAGGTCCTCATTCTATCCCCTCCTTCTTCCCCTTGGCTTCTCCAGCCTCTGCAACAGAGGACATGCAGCTGCCCTTGTGTGCTTCAGCCCATTCCTGCCCTTCCTCCCTGGCCCACAGCGCGACCCCACTGGCCCTTGGAGCCTTGGAAGCTAGAGGTGTGGTGACCCGAAGGCAGGGACTCACGGTGAGCATCTCCCATGCCTCTGACTCCTGCGTGACCTTGACCAAGTCCTTTCCCGTGGCAGGGCCCATTTTTCTCATCTCTAAAGTGCAGGAGCAGGGGGTGGCTGTGGCCCGTGCCCTCTGGATGAGGGGGGTGGTGGTCTGCATCTCTGAGAACCCCAGGAGCTGCAGGGATGGCTCGGGCCCTCGGCAGCTACACACAGTAATACTTCTTCTGCCTTGACTTGTTCCTTGTGCTTGTCTCCCTAAGGAAATCAGTAGCATCCTGGGCAGGAAGGGGGCGGTGGGGGGGGGGGGGGGGGCTGCACCTGTACTTGAGTTTCTTCCACGGGCTCATGGGCCCAGGAGCAGAACTCGTCAGTAAGAAGCCTATCAGCAGAGGGGTCAGTTTGTAGAAGGTGGGGGGTGGAGGGACCATCCGGAATCATCCCTCCCCCCGGCCCAGGACTGACCTATCTCCTCCTCGGGGTGCAGGGCGGGGTCCACTAGGGCCCTGAGCTCGGTGCTCTGCAGCAGGTAACTCTTGAGCTGGGTCATCATGGTGCGGATCTCCTGCAGCATCTCGGTGCTGGAGGTCTGGCGCGCCATCATTTCCAGGCTGTACACCTTGTAGTCCTGGACCAGGCTGCCGAAGTACGAGGTCTTGTCCTGCGCCAGCTCCACCACCTTCTTGTAGAGCTTGCGGTTGTTGGACAGGAACGCGTGGAAGACATTGGTGAAGCTCACCAGGCTCAGGCGGTGGCGTGCCTTGCCCAGGATCACCGACGGCTTCTTCTTCCCCCCAGAGCCGCCACCGAACGGCTCCAGCTCCTCCTCCGTGCTGCTGGTTGAGTAGGAGTCCTGGTCTGTGGCTGAGGCGGGCACTCCCAAGCTGTCTGACAGGGAGGCCAGGGAGCCCTTGAACTCGGCTGCGCTCTGGGGCCGGGTGCTGGGAGTCCTGGCTTGGGAGGCAGGGCTCTGGCCTTCTCTGGGGGGACCCGGTGCAGGCTTCTCGGGGGCTTCCTCCTTCTCGGAGGACTCAGTGCTCTCCAAGGGGCTGGGAAGGCCTGAGGCCAGCTGCCGGGAGATCCGTTTCCTCCTGGGGGGCGGGATTGGGGGTTGTCGGATCTTTCTCGGCGGCTCTGGCATGCTGCCCGGATCACTGGTTTTGGCCGCTGCTTCCTGACCTTGCTCTGTGGTCCCCTGAGGCCTGTCCCCAGGACTGTCCGAGGTCCCCCGGGGAGGCGGGCCGAGTGGGGATGACCTGGGAAGACCCAGCTGGTCCCCCTCTGCAGGCATCCCCCTGTCCACCTTCCCCACGCTCTGGTCCTCCAGGGAGACCTTCTCAGAGATGCGGCGTCTGGGAGGAGCGGCAGGAAGGGTCTTCTTCACGGGTGCTGGAGGGGCAGGGGTCTGCTTCGAGGGGCAGGGGCCTGCCCCTGGCTTCATCTCTTCCTCCCTGAGCGGGCCCAAGCCTGTAGGGGGGCGTGAAAGCCTCTCACAGGCTGCCATGGGTGGCTGGCTTGGGTGGTTGGGGGGGCCTGGGGCATGGGGTGCCAGGTGGGGGGCGGATGCCGGGGGTGCAGGAGGAAAGGCCTCTGGAGGTGGGGGAGCAGTCACTGGGGGGGGACTGGGCAAAGGACAGGCCAGAGCAGGAGTGGGAGGTGGAGGAGGCCGGAGGGGGCTGGAGGGTTGGAGCGGGGGTGCTGGGGGAGGGGGTGCTGGGCGGCGAGGGGCCCACTTGGAGGTGGGTGAGGTAGCAAAGGAGGTGGGAGGCACCGGGCGCAGGGGGCAGCTTCCAGGGGGTGGCTGGTCGGCAGGCAGGGCACTGCCCCCACAGTCCTCGATGAAAATCGGATTCACAAACCACAGGCGGTCATTTCCTATGGACAGCTCAATTTCACACGAGCAGTTCTCGTAATGGGCCGTGGACCTGAGGCTGGAGGCTGAGGGTGCTCCGGGGGCTGGGTCTCTTGAGGGCTCCGCGAGGCTCCCACCACCTCGCCGGGGGTTTAGCGAGGAGTCCCAGAAGCCTGTAGAGACAAGAGAAGAAGAGGCTGATCAGTCCCAAAGCCAGGCCCCCCCTATGCTGCCTGCTGGGGCGGGGTGGAGGGTGGCGTTTGTGGGCGGGCTGGGGGCAGGGCTGGTCCTAGTGTTTGCTTCACTGCTCTGAGGGCTGTTTCCCCTCCTGAGCTGCTTTAAACCTCTCCCACCACTTCCTGCCTTGAGAGGGGAAGCCCCGTTTGATTGTCTCCGGGCTCTGCAGAGGTGGGGCTCTGTGGAGGTGGGGCTGGGACCTGGTGGTGACAGGCAGAGCTCCAGCTCTGCCCAGCCCACCAGGAGGGCACCAATGGCTTGGGGTGCAGGCACGGGTTGGGGGAACAGAAGGCAAGGGGTTGTGCAGCTGACCGGCTGGGTGCCCTGGGGCAGGTGACTTGACGTTTCCAGGGTTCCATCTCTGGTCATCTCTAGAATAGGGGTCCCCATGGGGGAGGTGCTTTGGTCCCATTTTGGCCACTACGGTGGCTGTATGTAGGAGGAACGAAGTATGCATTGTGGCCAGTGAGCTCAGACCTGACCATCCAAATGGGGGACACTGTCCCCAAGGTGAAATGCCTCGGACTATGAATCTCTATGTTAAAGCAGGCAAACATTCCATGCCCTCCATGTGTTTGTATGCGTGTGTGTGTGTTTAAGTGTGTGGAGGGTGTGGGGGGGCTGCACTGCTGGCTCTCAGTTCCTGCACAGGCCTTTCTCCTGACCCATGCCTCATAGACGACCCACAGCTACGGCCACTGACGCAGGCCTGTCCCTCCCCAGACAAGGTTGATCAGCGCCAGGCATGTTCTGGGTAAGGGGCATGGGACATCCCAGCTGTGAGGGCACAGGCGGCTGGCTAGCTCTGGAATTCTTGAGTTCCTGACCTCTGGGTATCAAGTACTATCGAGGATCTAGCTCAGCATCTTCCGAAAAGGACGCCAAGTTTTGCGAATCATTTCAGATGGTGCCTAGGCCCCCGTGGGCTCACTCCAGCAGATTCCCCTGGAGAGCGGTGGGGATGCCAGTCTCCTCAGCCTCTTAATTTTAGACACTGATATCGCAGAGTCCCTTGCTAACCATGGGGCCAGGCCTCTAGCCTCTCATCCTGAGCTCCTTACTTTTGGGAGGGATTCATCACTAAGAAAACTGCCAAAAATAATGTCAGGAGCAAACATGCATTGCATTCTGGCTGTATGGGCAACTTGCTCTACATGGGTCATTTCATTGACCCCTGACCACAGGCCTTTGATGTTAAGTCCTAATTTTGTCCCCAGAAGACAGGAAGATTAGAGACCCAGACAGCTTAAACAACCTGCCCAAGGTCACAGGTTGGTGAGTGGAGGAACCGGGATTTGAACTCAGTCAGACTAGATCTAAAGCCTGTGTGCTCAGCCCCTGGGGTTCTGTGTCTTCCTTCATAGGAACTTGCAACACTTCCCATCTGAGTTGCTCTCCCAGGGTCGGAGCTACAGTGTGGTGTGCACCCCAGAACCGGGGATGTGGTAAGAACACCACAGGCTCTAGACGTTGAAAGAAAGGGAACATGATAAGATGGCGGATGGCAGCCATTGTGTGCCTGCCCTGAGACAGGCACGTCCAGGGAGGTGGGCCTTTGTCACCTGGTCGGCCAGGGGGTGGCAACTCCAGTCATGGGGAGCAAGGAACAGTCCATGACAATGAGGCTGCTGGGACACTGACTGAAAGTGATTGTGTGACACCCCCCACCCCGGAGCATGTGTCCCTCCCAGGGAGGAGAAAGGGGCTCCCTGTTCAGCCCTGGCCTGGGCAGAGACCCTGTGTGGGACAGCCTGAGGCAGCTGACCAGCTCTTTCCATAATGACAGGGATGATAACTGTTCACAGTAACTGTTCCCCATTCACAAAGCTCTGCGTGCCTCATAGCCACCGCCAGCGGACGTGGGGAGCCCAGCATGTGAGGGGACCCTCAGGCTCTCTCACGGCCAGAGCAGGCTGGTTTTCAGAATAGTCTGGGCCGTGCATTTGCTCTCTGGGGCAGCTACTGACCTCTGAATGACTGACCCACTCTCCCGGGTGCTTCATGCTAAGCACACAGATGTTCTGGCCCCAAGGCGTGAGCACTGGAAGCCCCGTGTGCCCCGTCTACACGGGACCAGTACAAGTTGTCTCCTGGGAAGCGCTCCAGCAAGAAGCCAGTCCGACTCAAAGGTGAGCTGGCAGCAGCCCCACGTGTGAGCCGAGGCCCCTGACGCTCCCCTCCAGGTTCTCTTAAGACCTTCCTTTGGGTAAAGATGAAGTCATGGGCAGATGATGAACGGAACTGTCCGCCTACACCTGGACATTCTCACTGCTCACTTAGACCCTGGACTTAGCCTGCCCACACCTCCAGCCAGTCTCCTCCTTGCGAGATGATGCTGCGCACAGAGCAGACCCTGGGTTGCTCTTTGTTCAGGATTGAATCACTGCCGACCTTTTAGCCCGGCATTCAAGGCCTGCGGTATCTGGACCTGCACATCTTTTCCAGCTTCACCTGCGGAGCAGTTACCCTACTCACTCCTTCCTGAACATGTCACGGGGCTGTCCCACCTTAAAGTCTTGCAAGTGCCATTCCCTCTGCTTGGACTCCTTTTTCTACCCTCTCCCCCTGGCAAACTCTTAACACCCCTCACCACCCAGATCAGATGGAACCTGATTGGTGGAGCCTTCCTGACCCGTCCAGACCTCCCGTATACTCCTCTGTGTCCCCACCCCCAGCTCTGGGGCTCACCCTGACCCATGTGACTAGCACCGGGACTGGAATTCTGGGGTTCTGTCTGCCTCCCTCCCGCCACCTCCAGGGTGTGAATATTGGCGGAATCGAGGCATTCCTGCCACAGAGCAGGAGCTCAGCCCCCTGGGCTCACATAAGTGCATGCATGCGCTTTGCCAGAGTGGACAGGCAGGTGGGCTTCTGAGCAGGCGCAAGTAGGCAAGGTTCATTTTGATGGTAACATGGGACTGACCTGAACTGGGGGAGGACAGCTATAGGCAAGAAAAGATAAGAAAATAGGAGGAGGAGGGCAAAAAGAGGGCCGAGGAGCTCCGGTCGGCCCCACAGCCTGGCTCAGCACAGCAAGGTGCGGCCATCACGCACAGGGAAAAAAAAAAAAAGAGCACATTTTCCACCACTTGCATGTGGACTCTGGCAGGATCAGCACAGACAAAGGGGTTCAGAGCAACGGGCCCAGGGCCTGGGTGACTAGGAACTGCTCCCCCACCCCTAAAATAAGCCTCGTGGTTACACTCTGCTAGGGCAGCTTCAAAGCCAATGCCACTCTGAGGGATGGGGGAAGCTGGGACCGAGAAGCTGCATCCTAGGGTCTGGCAGCTTGTCAGGGAACCACAGTGGCAGCCTTTATACTAGGAAAAAAAAAAGAAAAAGGGAAGTAGGTAACTTTCTCTGCAGCCTGCAGAATGCCAAGGCCAGGGGAGAAGCGGAACCCAGTCATGCAATGCTAGTGATTGGCAAAGCAGAGTGGGGGGTGGTATGGGCGCATGTACCCAGGCCTGCGGGCACCACATCAAGCCTCAGCTCAGCTGCTAGAGATTCCCTGAGCAGCCATGTCTTCCCTGCCTCTGTGCTGCCCCTGGACCGAGAGGGATGTGTCATTGGCCTGGCAGTGTCCAGCAACTCGGCTGGGAACACCTCTTGCTGGGTGTCTGCTCCTATAACCCTCAGTGGGCCTACCTGGGTCAGGCCAGGTACTGGGCCATTGGCTCTGAGGGCCAAGGTGATGAAGGCTTCGCGCTTGGGGAGCCCCAGACTAGCAGCAGACAGAGAGGGGATGAGTAAATGCAGCAAAGTATTCCAGATACCATGGAAACCGCTTGAAAGTCCAACGAGTTCCGTGAATTCGTATTTTTGTGGCATCCCAAGGAGGGGCATTTGGGACTCCTGAAGCGTCATTCACACTTGGGTTGTCCATGGGTATTTAGTAACTAGGAGAACTCTCATCATAGAATGTAAAGGAAAAAATAAATTCCATGCAAACTGGGTAAAGCTTGGAAGAGAACAGGTGCTTTCTCCAAACATGTTTCAAACATGTTAAGCGTATTTATACCTCCAACGTGTCCGAGACCCTCTGCAGATCTAACCCTATTTACCGTTGTTTTCGCTGTGTTCCTCCGGCACTTAAAATCAACTGTAACTTCAGTCATTTCATGCCGGGTTGCTGCCTGTGTGAGATCTGTGGCCCCAGGATGACGCTTCTACAGCCTGCTCTCCCCAGCGCTGGCCTGTCTAAGGCCAAACCTGGACCTTTTGAGGTCAGCTCATGGGCCATGAGCAACCCTTCTGGGTTATCACATGGTGCTGACCCTGCAAAGATATAGCTCTATTTCAGCAACATTATCCCTGCCCAAGCACCCAGGCTTTGCAACGATTTGGATATTTATTATTCATTACATTCTGCTCTTTTTTGTAATAAGTGGGGAGAATGCCAGAGTAAGTAGACACTACTGATAAGAGAGACACAGAGCCTCACAACTTACTCCAAGGGCAAGGTCAGTAGGTGGGGCGGGGCCAGCATGAGCGGGGAGGGGGGGTGGTGGAGGCGGAGGGGAGCAGTCGCCGGCAGTTGGGGGAGGCAGGGGGGTGGGATGTTGCTGGCAGCAAAGCCCCGCTGACCTTTTGCTCTGTTTCTTGGAGATTCCCCAGTGTCCCTTCCCTAAGGCCCCTTTTAATCTGTGCTGGTTCTAGTGGGTTTCAGTTCTTTGTCAGGAGAACCCCTGGTCTACAACAATGAGAGATGTGCAATGCCTAGAGTGTGTGTGTGTGTGTGTGTGTGTGTGTGTGTGGCGGGGGAGGGAGGGGCTGGGCACATTTTCTTTGTCTTGCATATTTCATATCAGTGCTATAGGTGAAGGTCAATCCAGGAATACCTGCCTGTTGTGTAATCCCTCCCAGTCTTTTTTCCTTTTTGCAATGCAAGTGCTGACTTAAGCTTGGATGGCTGAGGTGTGCATTTCAAAGAGGCATCCTTCAATATCTTGTCACAAGATTAAACAGCCCTAAACATCCCAACTGCCTTCCTCCACAGAGGCTCCTCTGCTTTAGCGATTTTGGGTGCTTTAGATAACCGACCCTTCGGGCCACTTGTTTTCTCTTCCAGCATACTCAATTCCCGTCCCCTGTGTTTTCAATTCAACTGAGTGAGCGTGCGAAACCCCAGATTCCGACCATCAGTCCCAATAAAAGCAGAACCCCAAGCCCACGTGATGAGCGAGCAGAAGGCAACTGAGGGCAAAGCACAAACTGACACCCCTGCCCCCACCAACCCACCCCTGCACTCCCAGGTGGGCTACGTGAGACCTTCCTCAGGCACTCCCAGCTGTCCTAAAGCTAAGGGAAGGGAAAAACAAAAGGTTCACAGATAGAGATCACAGTCCTGCAGGACGGTCTCCCCCCCTATCCTTTACCAAGGTCTTAGATATTTACAAGGAAAATGCATTCCTATCAACAGCCTAACTTCCAGAGACCCAGAGAATTTCCTGGAGCCCTAACCTCCCCCTCTCTTCCATGAGTGATGTGGGAAACTGAGGCAGAAGGGAACGGAAACAAAGTTAAATTTCTTTATGACCTGTAGCCCGCTGACAAGGGCCCGAGATAGGCAGAACGTGACATCCCTCCTGGGAACTCCCAACTGTCTTAATGTTAGTGCCTTACTAGAAGGAGAAACAACTTTAGCTTGATAACAGCCGGGCCCCCAGGATCCTGAGTCTTCTGCAGCATGTGAAAGTCCTTTGGGATGCCTCCCTTTGTCCTTCCCTCCCCCAACTCCCAAGTATGTAATTGTTACACTCGCATCCCTAGTGCGGCAGCCCTTATCGGCCCAAGGGCCCTGTCCCCGTGCTTTCATAAAACCACTTTTTTGTACCAAAGACGTCTCAAGAATTCTTTCTTGGCCATTGGCTCTGGGCCTCACCCACGTTCCAAAACCGTGTATGAGGGTTCTTCCCATGACCTCACTGTGGGGCCCCAGGGGTGCTATGTAGTTTCCGACTCGTGCGAGCAATAAACCTTTATTTGTTCAGTCTCCAAATGGTTGTTGCAAACGTCAGGCATCTTGCAAACGTCCTAAGAACCCCGAGGGCCGGTCCAACCCCAAATCAGGCACTGAGAGGCTGAGACCAGCACACAACATGGCCTGAACCCCATGGTGTTCAAGGCCTCGGGCACACAGACCCCTCCTATCAGAAGTAAACCTCCCCAGATCGACCCCAAGCATCTCCCGCTCCCTGTTGACTTGGCCTCAAACAGGGCCCTGACTGCGGCAGAACAACGGAGAAGGTCATGAAGTGTTGCCGAGGGCCGGCGGGGAGGCCCTGCTCGGGGTCAGAAAGGTGCCGGCACACATCCCAGCTCTGTGCTTTCCCGCCTGGCCCACTCTGTGGACACACTTCTCCGCGGTGCTCAGTGCTTTTGAATCTTGAAAATGGGGACACGAGGACGACACAAAGACAATGCCACGCAAGTACGAAGTGTCATTACGCCACTTCAGACCTGAGGGGAGAGGTCACTGGGGCTGCGCGGGTTACTGACCCATCCCTCTCCCCATATCTTGTTCATAGCCATGTTCCTGTCGCCCTTGCTTCTGGCAAGGGTGGACCTGGAGCCAGGGCTGGGGTCATGCTGGTGCCCAGCTCTGGTCAGCGGATGAAGGACCAGGTGTTTGGCTCAGGCTTTCCCAGAGCCTCGTCCTGGCAGTGGGGTCAGCCTGTGCTGACCGGCCCTGGCTCCCCCGGACCCCGCACGGCTGTGCATCAGACCTTCTGGGCGGTTGTAAAAGGTGCCCTTTTGAAAACTGGGCGACTATCTGGGCTACGGGGCCTTGGCAGCCTGGGGAGCGGGACGGGAGGTCCCATAGGAGCTGGGACTCAGCCTGAGGGGCTGCCCCTGTGCCCCTCTGGTCGTTGCATCCTAAAGCCCTGCTCCTACCCTGAACCTCAGAGGGGACTTACCCAGGCCCAGGTTGGAGATGGTCTCGAGGTCTGTGAAGCTGCTGGCCTCCAGGATGGCCTGGGGCAGCCTCAGCGTGAAAGGCAACAAGTCTCTGTGGAGACAGGAAAGGCCAGAGGTCATGTTGGGGAGAAGGACCCGTGTGTCTGTTCCCTGGCCCCCCCACTGGCTGCTGGGGCCTCCAGGCAGACTAGAAACTTCCCTGGGGCTGAGGGGCTGAGCCCTGTGGATGAGGAAGCAACCAGTCCGATGCAGTCCTGGGCCAGCCCTGAGGGACCCGCAGAAATGGGAGACTCTTCTCCCTGGTTGCTTGTTTTCCTGTATCGTGGGAAGCCCAGGTAGCTTCCTCCAACAGTGCCCTTCTGGGTGGAGGAACCTAGCCCCTCCTGTCTGCTACCCACTGCTGCTCCACACAGAGATGGGCAGAGAGCACCCAGTCAGACTTGCTCAGTGAAGGCTACCAGTCAGCCCCTCGGGGCGCTGAGGCCCCGACCCAGACTGCGCTCTCAGCTCTCATTCCCACCTCAGGCCACCACTACCCCAATCTCTAACTTGGCAGGATGGTACCATTCAGTCCCGTGTTGCCTCAGTTTACCTGGGTGGTTGTCTGGCCTACCAGCTGGGTTTCCAGCAGCTCCTCGGTCTCTGTGTATGTTGCCATGGGCAGCAGAGTCCCTCAGCTCCTCTGGGGTCCACCCCCCATGCCCCAGGGCAGTCTCCCACACTCTCTCAGCCACCTCCTCTGTTGGTCAAGATGCTGCCGGGATGGCAGGGGACCAGCGCCAACCCGGGACCACCGCATCCAGGGCCTTCCAAGGCCTTCCAGGGCCTTCCTGGCCCCCACTCGGCCTTGTGCGCCAGCTCCTCCATTCTGCCCACCACACACCCTTCCTTTGCACTCAGGGGCCTCCCGCGCTCATTTGCTTAGAGGGTGTGTGCCTTGCTCATTCCCACCTCTCGCATCCCAGGCGACGGCATCTACTTCGATTCCACAGAGCCTCTGAGGCTGTGCCACCATGGACCACGTCCTCCTCCGTGACCTGGTTACGTGCAAGGATTTCATCTGTCCCCGCTCCCTGCCACAATAGCCAATGCACCCCTTCAACCAGGGGCCACCTCTTCTGATCCAAGGAGAAGTACCCACGGGAGGGGGTGTTTGCTGGGCAACTAGTAGGTGCCCAGGCACTGGGCTGGGTGTTTGCAGGCCTTATGTCACATGACAGTATTACTATTTTTTCTTAAGATTTATTTATTTGTTTTGCAGGGGGAGGGGCAGAGGCAGAGGGAGAAGCAGACTCCCCGCTGAGCAGGGAGCCCCGACACAGGGCTCGATCCCAGGACTCCGGGATCATGACCTGACCTGAAGTCAAGAGTCGGATGCTCAACTGACTGCACCCCCCAAGCACCCTGATATACAGTAATCAGCTATTACTATAACAGAGCACCCTTATGGGTAGGTATTAATACCTTTGTATTACTTAATTTATTACAGATCAGAATCCCACGGGGGAGCTGCTAAAAAAACAGATTCCCAGAACTGTGCACATAGGTTCCCAGGGTTGGGTCTGGGGATGGGCCAGGAATCCCTATTTTCACCAGCTCTCAAGAGGATGCTGATGGACACAGCCTGGGAATCAGAGGTCCCAAAAGCAAGGGCTATCGGTAACCATAAAAATTAAGCACCTCTCCAGGTGTGTGTGCCTGTGTGAGTGTGTGTGTGTGTGTGTGTGTGTGCCATACTTACAATCTCATATATATATAGAAATATATTCTCACACATAGATTCCCATACATATATATTCTCATACTCAGGAGAATATGTATTCTCATTCTTGTATTTTCCTGACATAATGGACTACTAAGTCCATTAAAAAGCATTCATAAAAAGAGAAATTTAAAAAATGGAATAATGCTCCAATGGAATCAGAATGAATGTTCTAACATGTTCCCCCCGCACGCTGGTGAGTCAGCTGTGTAACCTCCTAGGGTGGGACATGTCCTTCCCTAGAGGTCTCAGTTCTAGCCAGTGTCTTTGGACCAGAGTCTTTTTTGACCATGACTGCCAGTTAGAACCACATCTGGCATCCTGCTTCCTTGCCTGTGCAGTACGTGTGCACACACGCTCTCTCCCACACTCATACACAATCATGCGTAACTAGAGCAAGAGTTTAACAAAACAAGACTTATTTCAACGTACATGAGACACATTCTGATATTTACCAGTCTAGTTTAATTTTTCGTTTAAAAGGACAGCAGTCATGGGGCGCCTGGGTGACTCAGTCAGTTAGGCGTCTGACTCTTGGGTTTCGGCTCAGATCTGATCTCATGGGTCGTGAGATCAAGCCCCACGTTAGGCTCCATGCTCAGTGGGGAGTCTGCTTGGATAGTCTCTCCTTCTGACACACCCCCCGCTTTTGTAGCCTTGCTCTTGCTCCCTCTCAAATAAGTAAATAAAATCTTAAGAAAAAAAAAAAAAAAAAAAGGACAGCCGTCATGATCCAACAGATGGATGTTATGACCCCCTCTAGGGTCATAGGAGTTGGAGGTCGGTGGGTGGGGCTGAAAGTTCCAATCCTCCAAACCGGGGTCTCCCTGTCACCAGCCCCTCCTGAGGCCACCTAGGGGCCCTGCCTGGGTCAGCTCTCAGCACAAACTCAGGGAGCACTGAAGGGGGCTCATTAGGACCAACAAAACCCACCCTATCACTTGGGAAATCCCAAAGGGTTTTAGGAGCTTTGTGTCAGGAATGGGGACAAAGACCAAACCAGATAACTTCCATGTTATACTCCACTCCCTCCTGGGCTTTACCCAGGATTGAAAAACACCACATACCAATGATACTATCTAGAGTTTATGCCAGTTCTCTCTTCCCCTGAGGGCTCAGCAACCCTGCCCAGAGGCTAACGGCCCCCCAGTTCACAAGGCTACTGACTCCTGGGCGTGCTGAGAATTTGTCCTCACAATCCTTCAAGGGGGCTTAGTAGTGTTCCTGGTTTGTACGAAGTGTTCCAGAAATGACCAAGTGTGTTCATGCCTCTGTTGCTCTGGAAAGGAGCCCCAACATCTCCTTGGCCCCTCTGCTCCCCTACTCCTCTCTGCAGTGGCTGTCCCTACCCTGCTCAGTTCCTCCAACTGTTGCTGAGGCAGGGGCCTCCTCATAGTGCCTGTGTGGCTGCTGTGGCCCCGGACTGGTCTCCCCTCTCCCCTTGCCTCTATTCCACCACCTACTGCAGCTCTGCAGCTCTGCAGCTCTGCTACAGTGCATACTGATGTCACCACAGCTCCTGGGCATGGCATTCAAGGTTTCCCCTCTCATCCCCACCCATGTGTCTGGTTCTCCCCCCGCAGCCATGCCCAAGCTTCCCACTGCCAAGTTTTTGCCTGTGCTATTTCCATTACCTAGAATTCTCTTCCTGCCCTTCCTTGCCTGGCCTCTGAAGTCACCTCTTCTACAAGAAGGCCCAGACCCTCCCATTAATGGAAGGGGAGAACTGAAGGGGAGCAGCACACACACCCTCTCAACCCAAGCCTGTACGGGGTGGGGGAGGGACGGGAAGAAGTACCCGGGGCTCAGGAGTCCAGACAAGCTTAGGTTAAATTGGCTGAGAACTCAGCTGTGCAACCCGAGCTAGAGACATCCCCAGCCTCAGTTTCCCTGTCTGTAAGAACACACGCCAGGACCTCCGGCAAGCCCTTGCAGGGATCTTCAGGTTGGACCCCCAGTACAACCTGGGGGCAGGAGGCATCTGTCCCTGGAGTGGGTCTCCAGGTGAGAACACCTATCCACAAGGCCGCAGTAGGGGTTAGAAAGGACTCTGTGGGCAGAGCGTAGACCAAGCCGACTCAGCAGCACAGACACCGGGTCAGTGGGAGCTGGTCTGCACCGTCGCCGCTGCCGTCCCACGCGGACCCATGGATGCCGGTCACCCGCTCCGCCCGCCCGCCGCCCCCGCCCCCCACCCCCAGCGCAGCCTCGGTGCGGCGGCCTGCTCCCGAGGGCTGGCACCTGCGGCGCTCAGTGGCTTGTCATGGCATGCTGGAGCCTCACGGCCTGTCCCATCAGCCCCAGGGGGAGCCACAAATGCCTCCGCTTTGGGGGCACAAAAGCCCAGCCCCATTGGTAGATGACCCCAAGGTCTCGCCTATGCTCAGGAAAGCCTCTGGGGTCCTGCTGAGGCTGGGATGTCTCCTGCAATCGCGTCCTTGCTGGGCTTCTCTGCCTGCCCCATCCTGCTCCCCATTCCTCCCCACTGTGCTCTCCTTGGTGGGGGGGGGGCAAGTCCTCTCAATTCTTGCCGGTAAGAGCACCCCTCGCTAAGCTATTACTGTGCCCCATCCCAGAGCTGCTGAGTCAGTCTCGGGGTTGGGGGAGGGAGGCAGGTGTCTATATTTTTCACTGGCCCCCCTGGGTGATATGGGACCCAGGCTGGTCTGGGAAGCCTCTCTAGTCCTCACACCAGACTACCCTCCAGCCTGGAGCTTTCGGGGGAGCTCCCCAAAGCGGAACCTGTAGCTTCCTGCGTGTGGAGGGCGGGATGTTGTGGGCTGGGGGGCGTGGCGTGGCGGGGGCGGGGGCGTGGTGGGGCAGGATGTCATGTCGGGTAAGCGAATTCCTCCAATGAACGCTCTGGCGCTGTGTTGCTCCTCCTCTATCATCCCTTTGACAGGTGAGGCCACAACTAGGCAGGATAGGCCAGGTGACAGCCAGGGGACAGCCTCCAGCTCCTAAACTGGGGTTCTTCCATGGCACCCCACCCCTGACACATGGCCTTGGCGCTGTCGCCAAATATAGCACGTTGACACCCAAACATATGGGCTCTGTGCCCTGTGATCTCCTTGTGGTTCCCAGAGCAGTGGAGGGCGGGCAAACAGGTACCGGCTTCTCTGGAACACAGAGAAACAGCCACCGGAGGCCGGATGGTTGGGAGGTGACGGTGTGAGCTTGGTGACTAGGGCTCCAGATCTTCCTGGACAGACAAAATCACTGCCCCTAGCGGACATGAAACTAGGACACCTTCCGGCTGATGGGCAGTGTGCTGTGTCTTTATCCTGCCCTTCTCCAGCACCCCTCTAACGGGCATCAGCACCCCCATTTCACAGGAGAGGAAGTTGTGCCTCAGAGAGATGAGGTAATGAGCTCAAGCTGTGGGCTCAGGGGTTATGTCATTGTTTTATTTATTCATTCAAAGCACCTGGCCTGTACCCAGCACCATGCCAGGCACGCCCGTCCGAGATAAGAACCTCTCAGAACCGGAGCGGGCCTGTCCGCCTGAGAGCTTGGCATTGCAAGGTACACCACGGCCCCGGGGTCCTCAGGGGCTTTGCCTGGCACGCCCGGAGGAACATGCTAGGTCGTCTGAATTAGCGTGCGAGGCACACAGTGGGGCGGTCATAGCAAAGCTCACGGACCTCGGAGCTTTAAGTACCTTGAATCTCCACCCTTCCTTCTCTTGGTCTCAGCTTTCTCATCTGTGAAATGGGAACTGTCTGCCAGATTTATGAAGGTAATGGACAGCGCAGCACTGCGTACCCGCGAGCTCCTGACAGGTGGCCATGGCTGACAGCGACCATTGCCAGCATCACCCTTCCTGCCCGCCGGAGCCCAGGAGGGGCCCTCTAGGCAGGAGGGCTCTTCTGGGATGAGCACGGTTTTCACTGAGCGGCAGCAAGGATGGGTCTCTCCGCAGCACAGAGATGTGGGCCTGGAGCCCCGAACCCCGAGACACCCTGTCCTGCCCTCCTTGTCAAGGCCCTGCAGCTTAAGCCATGACGGTGCGAAGATGTATTTTTACGTTCCTATTGACCTGAAACCAGTTCTGAGTAAACAGAGCAGCTCTGAGGGTGGCGACCAGGCACCCACCCCGCCCAGCAGTGACTTCAGAATCACAGGCTCTGTCCCACTGAAGGGTATCTGCCCTTCCTGTTGTCCCCACAGGAAGTGCCATCTGCCACCCCTGCAACAGGGTGGGTCAGGTCAGCACGGGGCTCCAGGGCATCCTGGAAGCTGGGGTGAGGGGCAGTGATCCAGGCGGCAGGGGGTGATGGGGGTGGGGTCCTGCGAGGCCAGCCTAAGGGAGCCTCAGAGCCCACTCCTCCCCTCATGGTTACCAGGGCAAAGCCAGGGACTGTCCCCTCTCTCTGCACCCTCTGGGCTGCACCTTTCCTTCTGGGGGCCTCCCCGGGACCCTCACCCCCACCCCAGGGTTCAGGGATGTCTGTTGCACTCTGATGCCCCTCCGTGGGTCAGGCGTACTCACCTACTGACACAGTAGAATGCGATCAGTCTGAAGATGTCCTCAAACACAAGAACCGAGCCTTCCAAGTACAATACTGTGGAGAGATAACAAAAGCCTTGGGTGAATGTTCCTGCCAGAGAGGAGGCTCTCTGAGGGTTGGGGGCCATGACTGCCATCTTCACGGTGGGTCCCGGCACCTGCTACAGGGCCTGGCATCTGCAGTTTCATACATATCAGCTGCCAATCTGACCACAGGGGAGCAGGAACCAACCTTCTAAGGTGTTATTCCACTGAGATTTGGGGGGATTATTACAGCAATTGGTGTTGTCTTTAATCTACAGTCATCATTTGGGGGCAAAATGACACAGACAACTCTAGATTGTACGAGCAGAATCAAACATCTAATGGATCAGGGTTGTCTCGGCCTGACAAGGAGCTATGAGGCACCAACAGGAGGCAAGTTGCCCAGATCAGTCTTGGCTTCCAGGAGATACAGCAATGCCAGCCGAGGGCCACTGGCCCTTCTCCCAAGAATGCTTGGGCCTATGAGAACCTTCCTTGATTCGGCTGCATGGGTAACCCAAGAATGAGGGTGACCCCGATAATTTCCAGCTCTGACAACAAAGAGGGACCAATGCATTTGGCCAAGGTCCCAGCCCATGGTGGATATGGCTCGTCGGAGGGGCAGGCAGGGTGCTGGACTGTGCCTGATAAGGGGAACATGGTGCCACACTCTGCTCGGGACCCTCAGGGCAAGGGGCCGAGAGAAGCTACCTGAGTTGGTTGAGGTCCACTGCCCATCTTGGCTGCCATCCACCCTCATGACGCCTGTCACCCCAGGGCACCATATGCCCAACAGGGGACGCCCACAGTGAACGGTCTTTGGCATCAGAAGCACCGAAAAACTAAGTGTGTCACATTTCAGTTCTAGTTTCCTCAGGTTCTTCTCGCATCCATGCGACAGAAGGAAAGGTGGGACCTGGATCCAACCAGGAGCTCAGCTCCTCCAGCTGCAAAAGGAGGAAGCCTTTCCCACCCTAAACACACCCGCATCTCGCTGACAGCAAGCTGTCCTGTTTTCGGAGCCCAGGACAGTGTTTTGCTGCACTGGTGCTCTGTGAGAGGGGCACACACGAACTGCAATGTCTTGTTCCAACAGCTTTATTTTTATATTTGCCTTCTTTCAACATACTAGACACTCTGCTCAACAGTTAACATGATTTTTTAAAAAGAAGTTCACATTCATCATCTATTTATGGCAAAGAAATAATGGTTTCCCATTAGGATAGCTATAAACACTTTAAAAGGGAGTTTAAAGAAAAATGCTAAGTAGATTATAGGACCCGTGGTACTCGGAAAAGTCAGAAATGTCAGTCCAAAGAATGACCATTCTCTGTGAATAGCTGCGGGGCAGTCCACAGCGCCACCTAGTGCTGGCATTTGGTACATCGCTGACTTTCTCAAGAAGCGAGGGACCACGGAGCCTGGGACCAAAAAGACATCCTGTAGCCTCAAGAGGTAGGGAGAGCTCCGTCTATAAAGTGGGATCCCTGATGGCAGGGTTAGAAGTGACGCCCGCAGGAAGCCAAGACTAGCACACTGGGAGGGAGGGCTCAGTAGCAGCTTTAAGATAAAGTCAGCCACGCCCCCTTCTGTGCCTCCTGATCCTTTCTGTGAAGCCATTTTCCTTAACCTCAGTTTACCAACCGTCTTCTTGCTGGGCAGCAGCTGGGGTGCAGGCACCAGAGCTCATTCCTTTTGGGGCCCAGAACCCAGCACAGGTGTATACATTGTCAACTTTGTGCTGTTAAACTTGCGGATTTATAAAATTGTGAGCCACAGTGAAAGCTCTGGGTTTCTATTTAACTTGACCTCTTCTGCCCCAGCCCCAGGTACCTTCCACATCTCCCACACTATCCATACACAGATGGTGGCAAAGGCTTCCCATCACCCCACGGACCAGCTGGGGGAGCTCGCGCTTGCCAGGGCCAGGGTGTGGCCCAAATCTGAGTCTCCCCCCAGGACCCAGCACAACAGGGTGCAGTTTGGGAGATCGATACATGTTTATTAAATAGCCATCTGGGAGGGAGACATAAGAGGTCTGGGGGCACTTGGGTGGGGACCTTAGGCCTCCCACTGCATGGATCGTTAGCCCTCCCCTGCAGGAGTCCACAGGGACCCCTCAGACTTGGGGGAACCCTCACAGACAGCCTTCCACCATTCTGGAGCCTGGGCTAATGCACATCGGTAAGGGACAATCCTTTGTCCCCATGAGTGATGGGCGGGCTGTGCTCCCAGGACTGTCCTGGGTTCTGTGCAGTTCCGGCCTAGTGGCTTGGTGTGGGTGCCCGGGCCCAGTGGCCTGACTGTGGGCATGCCTCCGTCGTCTTTTTATTTATCCTCTCTGTGCCTGGGTTTCTTCAGCTGTACAACAGGGATAATAAAGTAGCCCCCTATTACAGGTTGAACTGCATTCTCTCCAGAAGATACGATGAACTCCTAACCCCTGATACGTGTGAATGTGACCTCATTTGGAAACAGGATCTTTGCAGAAGTCACCCAGTGAACGTGCTGTCAGACTGGATTGGGGTGAACCCTACATTCCATGAATGGTGTCCTTATAAAAACATGAAGACATGGAGACACACACACAGGGGAAGCCATGTAAGACACAGGAGTGAGGCCTCTGTAGGGCAAGCAACACCAGAGTGCTGGTTGTCACCAGCACCTGGGAGAGAGGGGTGGAACGGATCCTCCCTGATCTGCAGACAGAACCCACCTGCGCCACACCTCAATTCCAGATTTCTGGCCTCTACAACTGCAAGAATCAGTGTGTGTTGCTTTAGGCCACCCAGCCTGTGTGACTTTGTCCCAGTGGCCCTGGGAAACTCATGTGCCCGCTCATAAGCAAAACCCATCCACCAGAGCTTCCAGAAGGGTTCACAGCATGGTCAGCCAGCGAGGGTACAGGATTACTAAACCCTAACTTGAAACAAGCAAGCTGAGGGATGACTGGGTGGCTCAGTCAGTGAAGTGTCTGCTTTTGGCTCAGGTCATGATCCCAAGGGCGTGGAATCGAGCCCAGTGTCAGGCTCCTTACTCAGCGGGGAACCTGCTTTTCCCTCTCCCTGTGCCTTCCGCCTCAGCTTGTGCTCTCTCTCTGACAAATAAATAAAATCTTAAAAACAAACAAACAAACAGTAAGCTAGTCACGGTATGAGGTAGGGCTGGAGATGGAAGGATTTTTTGTGGCTTTGCCTGGCATTATTTTCTAGGGCTCCTCAGTAGAAAGCTTGTCCCTTGGTGGAGGTGAGGGGGGGTGGGTGAGGGATGGGGGAGGGGTTTTCCTCACTTGGTCCCATCAACACAGTCCACATTCCACCCTCCAGGTGCTCGCTCATGCTCTTTCTCCGTGGACAAGGATCCCTCTTAACACAATTTAGCTTTTTAACTGCCTTATGGGTACAACTCATAGCACTAAGTACAAATATTCTCAGACCTATGGTGAGGGATGGACCACTATGAAGGCACCAAAACCCTGCGGACAGAGCACCCTAAGTGGGTGAATTGTAGGATATTGAATATATTAATAAGTAACTCTCAGTAAAGCCATTATTTAATAAAAAAGAAAAGAAGCCCATACACCAAGAGTTGACTGAATTTCACTGCCTGTAGTATGTTTTTCTGGGATTTTTTTGTAATGGGCATCTATGATTTCAGTAGGCAAAGAAACTGTCAATTGTCTCTACATTTTTCTCTAATCTTCTAAAATTCTCCGTAAAATACTTTCTAAAGCTGATTGGTTGCCAGTGTCCTCTCAGCTGAGGCCGCTTCAGAGGCCACTCACAGCCCTGCCAGGCACAGCCTACGAGGCCCCCATGGCCTCCAACACTGAGGGGACCACGCTCTCCCTTACTCGGCGAAGCCAGAAAGAGCCTCTTCAGAAAGAGCCTCAGGAATGCCTGGTGGGCACTCTGCCCTTGGCTGCCGCCCAAGGGAGCTGTGGCCGGAGCCCAGCTAGGGAACCCCCCCCAACAAAGATGCTGGTTCCAACCGGTCACCTTGGACAAGCGCCAGCAGTGAGCCCCCCGCTGGACGGTCTCTGGGGTCCTCAGCTGCAGCCTCAGTGGGCACATGTCAGGCCCTGTCTAATGCATTTCTCACTCAAAGTGTAAGACAGGAGAAGGGGTCCCCATTGGTCACACCTGGCCCAGAGGTGACAACAGGTGACGATGACAAGACACCGCTTCTGCTTCAGGAAAAGGAAATCTTTTACCTGACGACTCACCACCAATGCTGATATGGGACAGCATAGAGATGCCACGTCCTTGCACACCGGCTGGCTGCTGCCATTTACAACCTCAATGTCAAGGTGAAATAGTCACAAAGACCAGAAAACTGGTAGATCTTTTTTTCTTTCTTTCTTTCTTTAAAGAAATCCTGTTCAATTGACATTGGCTTTTTCCACTTAGCATAATTTCCTCCAGGGTCCTCCAAGTTGCTGAGTGAACCAATAGCCTGCTCCTTTTCACTGCTGAGGACTATTTTTCGGGCCGGGCAGGCCAGTTTGCTTGGCAATTCACCCAGTTTCCAGTTTTTTAAAAGATTTTATTTATTTATTTGACAGAGAGATAGAGAGAGAGAGCAAGCATGTGAGTGTGCATGAGTGCGGCACAAGGAGAAGCAGACTCCCGCTGAGCAGGGAGCCTGACTCAATTCCAGGACCCCCAGATCATTACCTGAGCTGAAGGCAGGTGCACAGAACCACCGAGGAGCCCCTCCAGTCTTTAGTTATTAGGTGCAAAGCTGCTGTGGACATTTGTGTACAAGTTTCTATGTGAATGTACATCTTCCTTTCTCTAGGTTTCCCAAGAGAACAATCACTGGGAATATGGTAAAGTCTAACATCACGTTTCAAAGAAACTGCCAAACCATTTTCCCGAGTGTCTGTACCATTTTACATCCCCCCAGCAATGTGGTAGGGACCCAGTTTCTCCTCGTGCTCGCCAGCATGGCGTTTTCGTTATTTTCTATTTTAGCCATTCTGATTGGTGTAGAATGAGATCTCATGGCTGTTTTAATTTGAATTTCGAAAGGAGAGGAGACATCCTTTCATGTGATTATTTGCCATCTGTATATCTTCTTTGGAGAAATGTCTGTTCATGTCTTTTGCCCATTTTCTAACTGGACAGTTTTATTCTGTTTTTTTTTTTTTTTTTTAATATTGAGGGTTTTTTAAATTGCTTTATTAAGAGATCATTTGTGAATGATACCGTCCAATTTGCCAATTTGAAGTGCACAATTCAATGGTCTTAGGCATGGAGGCACGTAAAAAGTTGTGCAACCCTCACCACAATGAATTTTAGAACATTTTTTCATTATCCCAGAAAAGAGACCCTGTACCCACCAGGAGTCACTCTCCAGCCCTTCCTCTCCCATGGCCCCCAGCAACCACTAATCTATGTTCTGTCTTTATGGATTTGCCTGTTCTAGACATTTTGTGTAAGTGGACTGATACCGTGTGTTGCCTGGCTTTTTCTACCTAGCACAATGTTTTCAAGGATTGTCCATGTGGTAGGATGGGTCCATGCTTCAGTCTTCTTTATGGCTGTATAAAATTCTATTGTTTGGATGGACCACATTTTGTTCACCCATTCATCACTGATGGGTGTTTGGGCTGTCTCCATTTTTTGGCTACCACAAATACTACTGCCACAAACATGTGTGTACCCGTTTTTGTGTGGACATACACTTTCATTTCTGTTGAGTACAGACTCAGACTCAGTGGAATTCGGGGTCATACAGTAACTCCGTATGTTTAAGAAACTGCCAATTGTTTTCTAAGTGACTACACCATTTTACTCTCTGCTTGCAGCATACGAGGGTTCCAACTTCTCCACTCCAATCCTTTTTGATTACAACCATCCTGGTGTGGATGAAGCGGTATCTCATTATGGTTTTTGGTCTGCATTTCCATGATGATGGGTGATGCTAGCCTTTCTCTTTGTGCTTACTAGCCTTTCGTGTAACTTCTTTGGAGAAGTACCTATTTAAGTTCTCGGCCCACTTTTCAATCAGATTGTTTATTGTTTTGTTTCAAAGGGCTCAATTAGAGTTCCTCTGTAGCTAGGACATTTTCATTATGTACTCATTTATCAACAAATATTTATTGTGCTCATCATGTTGATAAAAAAGGGTAGATGGATATAGAAATTGAGTGCAAGCCTCCCAGTAGAAGGATGGCAGGGAATTTGCCAATGGTCTGGCCATAGGACCTACCTAGGACATCCCACCGAAGGATAGAGATTCAAACAACCAGCTCCTTCTCTTTTGATGATTTAAAATTTGGTGGGGGTGGGGATGGGAGAGGTGTAACTGATTTCACCTTACAGAAAATCTTGCATGAAGCAAGGCCTCAGTATGTGTGTTTATAGAACGAGCATTGTCTAGATGAGAACTGCCCCAGGAGAAAAGGGTCCCCAGAGGGATGCAGGAAGGACCATGGGCTTGTAGGAGAGGCAGAGTCTATAGAACTCTCCCAGGGCTCATCCTTGGAGAGAAAAAGCCATCACTCCCAGTTGTTGGGGGGGGGGATCCAGGAAGTGGCCCTACTCCAATGCTTTATGTGACACTGAGCCAACCTTCCCTGAACCCTATCACCTAGAATGGTTGGAAGACAGATCTTTTTTTTTTTAATATTGAAGTATTATTTTATGATTTATGATATATTTTTTAATTTTTTATAAACATATATTTTTATCCCCAGGGGTACAGGTCTGTGAATCACCAGGTTTACACACTTCACAGCACTCACCAAAGCACATACCCTCCCCAATGTCCATAGCCCCACCCCCCTTCTCCCAACCCCTCTCCCCCCAGCAACCCTGTTTGTTTTGTGAGATTAAGAGTCACTTATAGTTTGTCTCCCTCCCAATCCCATCTTGTTTCATTGATTCTTCTCCTACCCACTTAAGCCCCCATGTTGCATCACCACTTCCTCATATCAGGGAGATCATATGATAGTTGTCTTTCTCTGCTTGACTTATTTCGCTAAGCATGATACGCTCTAGTTCCATCCATGTTGTCGCAAATGGCAAGATTTCATTTCTTTTGATGGCTGCATAGTATTCCATTGTGTATATATACCACATCTTCTTGATCCATTCATCTGTTGATGGACATCTAGGTTCTTTCCATAGTTTGGCTATTGTGGACATTGCTGCTATAAACATTTGGGTGCACGTGCCCCTTTGGATCACTACGTTTGTATCTTTAGGGTAAATACCCAGTACTGCAATTGCTGGGTCATAGGGCAGTTCTATTTTCAACATTTTGAGGAACCTCCATGCTGTTTTCCAGAGTGGTTGCACCAGCTTGCATTCCCACCAACAGTGTAGGAGGGTTCCCCTTGGAAGACAGATCTTAATGGATTCTCATCCCACTTCCTAATGTACCTGGGTCCCCAACTGGAAAGGCCAGAGGTGCAGACCCTGAAAATAAAAAGCCATGGCGTCAAGAAGCTGGGGAGTGGTTCCCAGCTGGAAGCAGGAGGGAGAGTCAGCAGCAGGCGTGGTAGGTGTGGCCAGGCCCACCCATCCAGGGGCCTCCTGTCCCTCTTGGCTCCTTCCCCTCTTGGGAGGTCACAGGTGCCTTCTGGCTGCCGGGAGCCATAGTATGGTTGTCATGGGAACCCCCACCTGGCCCTTGTGTGGCTGAGGTGGGAAGAGGACTGTTTCCTGTCCAAAGGCCCAATTTTCTGCAGTAGATGAAAATGAACTCCCCTGCTCCCAGGACTGAAAGTGGGGGAAAACAGCAATTTCTCAGTCTGGGGGGACCCCGACATTCCAGGCCTAGCTCCGGCATCCCCTTGCTTCCAGATGACGCTACAGAGGGCAGCTGCCTCACCTGTGAAATGGGAGAACAGCCCTCTCCCTGCCAAGGAAGGGTGCTGCTTGACTGGGGCTTCTGGAATGGCTGGCTCCAGCAGGAGAAGCTGCCAGACCAGGGTGCAGACAATCTCACGCCGGGCAGCACCTGTGTTCTCTAGGCAGCCCTTCTGCCCGACCGTACAAGGACTGGAACACAGAGTGGTGCAAACTTTCGGCCCTGCTCCAGGCAAAGCCTAAACGTGGACCATACTGGCCAGGCATGGGCTCCTGGTTCCAGCAGCCACAGGCCCAGAGCTCAAAGCCCTCCCTCTCAGAGACTTGCTTTCTTTAACTGCCAAGTGAGCAGGAAAGTAGCTGAGGCCCTCCCTGGCCCTCTGGCTCTTTGTGTAGAGGCTGGTGCCCCGCCCAGACCCTGAGTGAGGAACGACAGCCCCCGTACCACAGACAGCGACAGCCCCCGTACCGCAGACAGCGTAGAGTCTGAAGGTCTGTGGAGGGAGGGCAGGGACCTCGGAGAGGAGGACAGTTTGATAATGTGCTGGAGACAGATCCCTTTCTCTCTCCTTGCCTGGCACAGATGGTCCACCCTGGACACCCTGGTCTCTGGCTCATCGGCTGGCCTGGAGCCCCCGCACTGTCTATTTACCAGCCTGCCCGAGCTGCCCTTTGTAAAGCCCCCAGCCCCCTGAGCTTCATGGTTTTTCAGTGTAAACTCATCCTCTCTTAACTGTCTCCACCACATCTCCTCCATCAACCACAGGCCTCTAGGGGGAGGGTATGAGCTGCAGGGAGGCTGACAGGGAAAGGAACAGGGAGGACCTGCCAGCCACAGTCAGGGGCCAAGCAGGGGACTGCTTCCAAATGCTCCTAATGCCCCCCTATAGGATCTCGCAAGGGAGCACAGAGGTGCCTCCTCTTTTAGGTGGCTACAGCCCTGCACTAAACTGCACAACTTGACAAGCAGAACACCAGCTAGACTTTAACCCCCATTCAAATCACCAATGAAGTGCTTCAGGGCAGTGCACAAGCTATGCAACTGTCCACGGCAGCCCTGGTTATAAGTCATGGCCATCTTTGCTGGTTGCGGTTGGCATAAAGAACAATTTCCTCTTGATTTCATCTTAAGAATTTTAAGATGAATAAAATACCACAATGTCCTTTTTACTGAGTTCTACACCACACCCCAGATTGGCTCAGACTAGAGACCTGACCACAGCCAAATGTTCCTCCTAGTGGATGGGGAACCACGGAAAGCCAGAATGGAAGAGCCCTTAGGGACAACTCCAGTTCAAACTCCCCCATTGCACCGGTGGAGAAACTGAGGTACAGAAAAATTATGTCATCATCCTTTGAGAGACGACTAATTTGGGTGCTTTCCAGAGTTTGACTGTGATGCTCTCTGGAATCTAGGTTCTGATTCGGATTGCTGTCGTTCTGCCCCCTTCTCCCAAATCCTAGCATGGGCTGGGATTTTTGAGCCTCCTGATTAATGATGGAAGGGTATTGTTTTCAAGGTTTCAGTAATAATAATAATGATAACAACACCAGCATCGGCAACAACAATAGTAGTAAGAGTATTATCTACCATTTATTAGTTGTGCCGCTGCGCCAGCCTCTATTTCTAATCATCACGACAAATTCCATTATCCTCATTTTAGAGGCAGGGAAATGAGGCTCAGAGAGGTCAAAAAAGCAGCCCAGCGGCCACAGTCACAAGGCGCCTACAGCCAGGGAACGTGGTCAGGAGGCAGCTTTTGCTTTGGAGAGGTGGCACGGGGTGGAGGGAAGGCGTCCCAGCCTTCCCTACCGGAATGCACTCAGTGTGTCCCTGCAGCTAGCAGAGATGCCTTCCCATGGGTCACACTAGGCAGGCCCCATGTCACCCTGGGGGAAGCCCTCCCGGTGGCCGTGGCGCTGGGTTCACATTCTGCCACCTCCTGCTGTGTTCCCAGGCCTGACTCCAGCCCAGAACGAAGCTCCCGGGAGAGCGGGAGTCAGGTGTCCTCCCTCCTCACCACCCCAGAGCCGGGACCTTGCCCCGGATGCCACGGATGCCACGCATGCCACGCAGCCTCAGCATCCCATTGCGAACAGCGCTCCCTTGGAGCCCCATGCCGGCAGCCACGTCGGCAGCCGCTGCCACTGGGCTGTCCAAGCTGTGAAGAAAGATTCCTTTTCCTGGACGGTGCTCTTCCATATTTAGCAACCGTGTGGATGAGGCTTTAAGTCTGGGAAAGGAATACGGAATCAACTGCCGCAACACAGATGGGACTTTGCCTGGGAACTAGGTTAAGGTTCAGATGCCAGAAGAGAAGGGGACCCATTAGACAGAGGAGTGAACTGCCAAGTGTCAGGGAGACCAAAGAGTAAGCAGGCCGGGAGGTGTTCGGGGAGCAGGGGTGGGAAGGGGTGGGGGAGGGCGAGCAGAGGCAGGCTGTCTGCCAGCAAGGGGTCTCATTACTCACAGAGAATGAGCTGGAAGTCTGGGCAAGCCATCTGCCTGCTTCTCAGCTCACACTGAGGGGCCAGGAGGTGTCTTTGGTGGTCCCCGTCAAAAAGAAATGCTTTGCTCTGCTGGGCTGAAGGAAAAAAAGGAGGCAGCCCACGGCATTGCCCTGCTGGCGAGAACAGCCCCGAGTTCCAGAGAAGGACCCATCAAGAAACAACTCAGCTCAGAAAACAACCTGGGTTCGACTTCAGGATCTTAACCCTGAGTTTGCAAATCTTTATCTGAGGTCCAAAAGAAAAGTGAGCACCACTTACAAAAGCAGCGGGAGGCCCAGAGAGGTTCAGTGGCTTGCCAGAGGTCACAGAGCTAAGAAGTGAAACCTCCCCCTCCCAAAAGACATCGGGCCGGTGCCCTCCTGAATCGCCATAAATGCTCCTGGTCAGGAAAGGGGACACGCTGCTGCTGCACAGAGAAGAGTCTCCACCGACACAGGGAGGTTCCTGTGACCTCCCAGGGATCAGGGCTCCAAACTCTCTGGCAGTTTCTCCAGCCCAACATCTCATTCAGATTTCCCCTTAGTTACCAGATGGCAATTCCACAGCCCAGTAAGAACAGTGATGGAAACAGGTATCTTGACCCCAAAGGATGTGACCACCCCAGAGGGACCCTGGAGAGTTAGCATCTCATGCTCCAGACACTCTCAAAGCTCTAGGGCTCTGCCCTCCCTCCTGAGCCCTGGACCCATCAATTTATCCAATTTTCAATCAGCAAATATTGCTGAGCATCGACTATGTACCAGGCACTGTGCTAGGCACTGGGATGATGGCGATGGGCTTCTTTCTCCCAGGTACAGTGGCTCCCCCATCCCTTGCTGTCACCCCCGCCAATCATTCTTCCCCTCGACTGAGGGTGGTGCAGCCACAGGGCCCTGACAGTGGGCGCCTACTGATCCCTCTTCCTTCTCAGCCATTTCTGCCAACCTGTGCTGTCAGTCCTCCTCCGGAGTATCTCGGGAGTGTGTCTTATCCTCCCACACCTGCTGGAGGAGCTGGGTGCAGGTCCCACCGTGTTGCCCCAGCATCACTGCCAAGTCCCCTCTGCTCTTCATCCTGGGTGGAGGGTCTCCCCTGCACTCCAGCCTCTGCACTGCACCCCCAGCAGTGAGGGGCATCTGTCTATCTATCGATCAATTTTATTTTTAGGTAATCTCTATAACCCACTGTGGGGCTCGAACCCATAACCCCAAGATCAAGAGTCACATGCTCTACCCACTGAGCCAGCCAGCGGGGCTTCTGTTTAAAAGGCACATGAGATCATGCCCTCCCCCCCATTTTTAATGTCCTCTGTCAGGGGTTCTTCCCCATGGCCTTCTAGATAAAGGCCGAGCATCGAGACCCTGGGTGCACACTGCCCTGGGATTCAACAGCCCGCATGTCCTTGTTCATGCTGTCTCACCGCCTCTCGTGCTCTTCCTCTTCTCTCCCAACAGGACTCGCTCACATGTCCTCACTCCTCAGAGACATCCCCCTGGGGTCTCACTCACCCTCCAGTGTCAGGAAGCTTCCCTGATTGCAGTAAAAGCCCAACACCTTCTTAATATTGTCATGGGCGTATCCCTACAGCCCCATGTCCTTAAACGGAGTAGATGCATAAGTGCACGTGGTATACGATTCTCTAATTATGTAGTGTGCGTGGTCTTTGCACACCGAAGTAGCTAGAAGTTTCCCTGAGAGCAGAATGTGTTTTCAACTCAAGAGCAGTATAGCCCAGTGTGACGAACACATGCTAGGGGGCCAAGCTGCTGGGTTTAAACCCCAGACCCACCACTTACTGATGCATGACCTCAAGCAAGCCACTTAGCCTCTCTGTGCCTCAGTTTCTCCATCTGTAAAATAAAGATTATACCTGTCCTGGTTATCTATTGCTATATAACAAACTGCTTGCAAATTCTGCTGGCTTAAAACAATGCTCTTTGTGTAACTCATGGTTTCATGGGTCAGGAATTTGGGCAGAAATCTGCTGGGAAATTTTTTGCTCCTCGTGGCACTGACTAGGTCACTTGGTGGCATGCACCTAGGGACTGTCCTGGTCCAGAGGATCCTTCACTCAGGCCCAGTGCCTTGGCAGGAGAAGCTGAAGGCTAAGCTCAGCTGGGCCCTCTTTGGCTTCTCTCCCTGTCTATATGGTCTCCAGGAGAGCTCTCCAGGTGGTCTCTCCAGTATGGTGGTCTCAGATTTCTTACAGGGCAATCCAGGATTCCCAGAGGCCATGCAGAAGCTGCCAGTTCTCTTAAAAGCTACACATGGAACTGGCAGAGTGTCCCTACTGCCTGACTCTGTTGGCCAAAGCAGTGCCAGGCCAACCCAGATTCAAGGGGAGGCGCTGTAGCCCTTGATGGGAGGAGGGTCAAAGAAAGTACCGCCATCTTGAATCTGCCACAGGATAGTGTTTCTATCCTTGGGCTGATCTGCAGATTAAATGAGTTAATTCATATAAAAAGCTCCACAAGTGATTTCTACCAGTGTCTTTTGTCCTTAGTCTCTCCCTGTACCCAGCAAGTTCTCAGTAAGTATTCTGTATCCCACTCTTTAGTAGAGGAAGAGGCGCAGGGAGAACATTCTAGGTTGGATGGCATAGAGCGAGTTTCTTGTCCCAATTGCTGAACCACATTCTGCACACCAGGGGTCACCTGGAGTCCCAAGACTGCACCGTGAAAACGAAGTTGTGAGGGAGCACGAGAGAGCAGAACCAACACCAACTGAGGGCATAGCTACCAAGCCCACCTGCCCCTCTCCCAGGTGCCCCCCAAGCCTGCATGTTCCAGATGAGGGAACGGAGCTCAAATGGGTTCAGGAGCCTGTCCAAGTTCAACCAGATGGTGAGTGATGGGCTTCAAATCCAGGTCTGCCTGTCCGATGGCTCTTTCTACTACAGCTAAGAAAACCATGGAAAATGCCCAACTATGTCTTCTCAATGACCGATGGGACTTTGGTCCTTGGGACCCTGACACCTATTAGAAGGAAACTCTCCGGCTCCCAGCAGGAAGTGCCTCACAATCTTAAAGGTTATCCTGTGACCAGCTGACGGTCTCACATTATTCACCGTTTCTCTGGGAATCCGTCAATGTCATGATGCATTTCCTGTTTCTGCAGACATCCCGCACACACGCACCCACCTTTTTAAGAAAAGAGACAGCTCTTCACGTAAGTATTGTAACTGATTACCCATAAATATACACTTCATATCCACAGGCACGCACATCATGCTTTAGTTTGCAAAACACGCACATATATGTCAGCTTCCCATAGTTCTGTACGGGAGGCACTGGAATCCCCATTTATAGTTTTGGAAACTGAGCCACAGCGTGCTGGTAAACACGTAATGACCAGCCCCCGGCCCAGGGAAAGAAACCTCGGTTTCACCGCATTTACCAGCTTCCATAATGTAAGAGCTCCCACCATGCTAGTTTTAAGCACTGAGTTGCGATGAGACGTGCACGCTCCCGTCTCACTGGCTAGAACAAGCTGACTCCCGTGTGCCACCAGAGCCACAGCTTTGAGATAAAGCCACTCTCAGATGGTCCTGAGGGAGCAAAACCATCAAAAGACCTGGGACTCGGGTGGCCCACAGACTAGAGGACTAGAGGGACCCGTTCTCAGCACAGCTGCCCTTGCCGAAGCCCCCTACTCCCTGTTTACTCCCTTTCTGTCCAGCTCTGGGTCTGTGCAACGAACACGATGCATTTGAATAAAATTTCAGCTCAGGCTTCAGAATCGGAGGGTCATTCCAAAGTTCCTAAGCATACTTGATGACTGTCTGCTCTCCCTCCCGCTCCTCCAACTTCCCCTGTCGTGGAGAGCCACAGGCATACAGAGAGAATCTCAAGCAGACTCCATGCTGAACGCAGAGCCCGTCATGGGGCTCGATCCCAGGACCCTGAGACCACGATGTCAAGAATCGGAGGCTTAGTCGACTGCACCACCCAGGAGCCCCCTGAGAGGAACAACTTCTGTGAAAGCTGATGCGGTGTCTGGCACACTGGAGTCTGGTACAGTGACTGGCACATGGTGTCCCTAATAACTGGGGGCTGACAGCTGTATGAGATTTCCTGGGTAGGGCCTCGTTACTGGGGAACTGGGTCTCATCTGGGGGCTGCTCAGGGCAGTCTTGCACGGGGGAACAATGACTACATTCAAGAACATTCCAGCAGGGGAAGTTGTGCTGGGCCAAGTTCCTTAAAAGTTTCCACTGTGAAAACCAAGACCAAGACAAGTGATAAGCACAACAAAACATATGCCAGAGGATCAGGACTGCTGGTAAAAGCAGTGTAAACTATTATTCATTGATTCTCAACAGATAAAGGGAGATGGACACAAAGAGCCTCAGAAGACACCAGTCTACTTCTACAGAACTTTCCAGAAGGTCCCACCTCTGACTTCTTCCTTAAATAGTTTGGGTAGAAAGAAGAAGTTGGTGGTACAGGCATAATAATGTGGCCTTCCAAGAGGCCACCCCGGCTGCTTGGACACTGAGTAGCATGTATCTTTCTCAGCCCGTGACCAGGCTTTATAATCCAGGAGCTTAGGATGTCTGGAGTCAGGCAAACAAAGAAGAGTGCCTCCTCTCTGTGTGGGGCTCTGCCCTTCCAAGGCAGTTCGTTTCCATCTCTGGCCAGGTGAGGTCAAGGGTCCCTTCTCTTAGGAGTCCCGGACACGCTGAGTGACTTGCCTAAGGTCACACAGCCAGTTACTGGCAGAGCCAGATTAGAACCCAGTTCAATGACACGTACCCGTGGCTTGGCACAAGCTCACCCTGGCCCTCTAGTCAGCCACTCCCTCTTCCTAGGGGTGAAGCCGCCTCGAAACTTTCAGAGCAAAGCAAATCTGGGAGGGGCTCTAGAGGTATTCAGAGGTAGCAACTGGCTTTCTCTTTCAGGAGAAACCCCAAAGCCTGTAAGAATATCTCCTTAGAGGTCCTGATCATGGGGTAAACCTCCCAGAGCAAGCCAAGCCTCCACACAGGGTCAACAGGTGAGCCACAGAGCACTTGCAAAAGTACTTTGCTTTGTTTCTTCCACTCTTGCCCCAACCTGCTCTGCTTCCCCAGTGACCCTTTTAAGAGCAGAATCTGGGGCTCCTGGTGGCTCTACTGGGGAAGTGGCTGCCTTTGGCTCAGGTCATGATCCCAGGGTCCTGGGATCGAGTCCCACATCAGGCTCCCTACTTCTACCTCTCCCTCTCCCCCTGCTTGTGCTCTCTCTCTTTCGCTTACTCTGTCTCTCAAATAAATAAAATCTTAAAAAAAAAAAAAAAAGAAAAGAGCAGAATCTGGTCTTAGGATGACCCTCTGTAGACAGTAGCTTCATACACACATGAATGGGTGGGTGGAGGGTCCCTCTTGCCTTCCTGCCTGGCGTCAGGTATGTTCACATATGTTTTGTCTGTTCCTCATAACAATTCACTGTTGGAATGGAGGCATAATTCACTCCATTTGTGGTCAAAAGCGAGGCTCCCTGTATACATGGGCCACCCACTCAGGCCTGATGCTGGCATTAAACCCTCATCCCCACAAATCCATTTCCCTCATCTTCCCCTTCTCTTACCGCCCAATACCCTGCGTTTTAGATCTCTCTTCTATCTCTATAAAACATCCCCCTGTGTCCCACTTGCTCAGGGCAAAATAAACCCCTGGCAGTCCCTGGGTTCCCGTGTCCCAGAGAAGGGGTATAGCACCCCAACTCCTCAGGAAGTTTCACCCACTGAAAAGGCCTCTCTCCCTTTCCCCTTTCCTTGGCCTCGCTGGCCTGTCCCAGATCCCCCACCACCATCAAGGTCCTTCCCTCAGGTAGGTCTCTCGTGCCTTTCCTTCTCCTGCTCTGTGCTGTTCCTGGGAGGGTGCACCGTCACACCCTTCACCCACACGCTCCCTTCAAAGGCACCAGTCTCGTCTGCGCACCTCCTGCTCCAAGTCTGTTCAGGCCTTCTGTGGACTGCAAACGAGGTCCCTGACTCCTGGGGGTGGCTGTCAAGGTCCTCGGTGACCCGGCTGAATCCCACCTTCCCAGCCTCATCTTTGATCTCGCTTCCCACCACCTCACCCCCAACAGAGCCCCCCAGAGGGGAGATTCTCCTTCCTGCCCCTTAGCCTGATGTGGGCTATGGCTTCTGCTGAACAGGCCTTGTCTCCAGTTTCTCATTCTCTCCCAAAGAGGCCTGGAGGACTTCCTTCTGTCAAAAGTCATCCACTCTGCTGCCCCCAAAGTACACACTTAACATTCAGCACTTATGACAGTGTGGCCTGCACTCCTGGGGAGGGATGTGTGTCTGTCTGTCTGCCTGCCCTACGGATCCAACGTCAGGGGCCATGTCTCACAGAGCCCATCATAAGCGTCTTCCTTCGGGACCATTTGGCACATATTCAGTTGGTTGCAATATTATAAAAATGTTTAATAAATCAGAGAAAGCTCATAATAAACTGTTTAAATAAATAAAGGGAGGCTAAAAACCATATGTACCACCATGATTCAAAATACACTGGGGTGGGGGAGGGGACAAGGAGCCCAGTTGCCGTGATGAGAAGTCATGCACAGAATTGCTTAATCATGATATTGTACACCAAAGCTAATATAACACCGTATGTGGACTATACTAGAATTAAATTTTTAAAAATGCATAGAAAAAAAGAAAGAAAAGAGAAAAGAAAAGAAATGAAATTCACCAGAGTTTTACAATAAAGTTCTCGGAGTTAAATTATCCGATGGTGTATTTTTTTTTTTCCCCCTGGGTCAACCCCAACTCTGGAGACCAAAAAGGGAATGGCTGAAACCAGAAAGAAACAAACTGTGGTTAGCTCGTAGCCCAAACGTCCCTGGGCAACAACCACTGCTCGACAAGTTGAATCAGCTTGTTAGTGGAGTTCTCCAGGAGCAGGAGCAAGGCATTGCAGAAAACAATGGTTCTGCGGATTAAGTTGGTGTTACTCAATCCCCATAGCGAATTATAACTGCTGGTCATTCCCCAATGCTTCTTCCTCAGGGATGCGGTGATAGCTTTTCCCCAGTAATAGCCCCATTCTATCCAGGAGGTAACACGATGGTGTTAGGAAGTTACTCCAATTTTGAGGTTGGTCCCAATGTGTCTTTTTCCCCCACACCACCAAGCAATTCTCCTCCACTAGCTGGGTGACCTACAATTCACCTCCATCCTGGCACTGTTCACCTGGAGGTAGTGTTGGACCCCACGGCTTAAGGGCTCAGTCCCCCAGGCGCGCCCTCTGCCCCGCCCCTGTGGATGTTAATTGCAGCTCTGGTGATCACCTGTGCCAGCTATCAGACGCAGAGAGGTGGGATGTTCCTATGACTCCCGTCTTAGCCTCGATTAGTTTGCTAGAGCAACTCATAGAATCCAGAGAAATGTCTTACCTACCAGATCACCAGTTCCTTATACAATGATGTAAGCCAGGAACAGCCGGATGGAAGGGGTTGCCCGGGGCAGGGGATGTGGAAGGGGAGGGGAGCTTCCCCACTCTCTGTGAGCACCCCACCCTCCCTCAACCTTGACATGCTTACCAACCCAAAAGCTCTTGAACCCCGTCCTTTGGGTTTTCGTGGAGGCTTCAGCACATGGGTATGACTGATGACAGACATCATCAGCCTTGGCGACTGAGTCCCCCTCCTGCCCCTCACTGCTCCCCGGAGGCCGGGGTGTGGGACCAAAAGGTCCCAACCTCCCATTGTGTGGTTGGTTCCCATGGCAACCAACCCTCACCCCACAAACACTGGTGTAGTTGAAAAAGGGCTTGTTATGAGTTATCAAGACACCTTTACTGCTCCTAATGGGTAGGACATTCCAAGGGTTTGGGGAGCTCTGCACCCACAAATCGATGGAGACCAAACATATATTTCTTATGCTTAATCATGATAACAGTTGTGATGCTGCTGAGTGGCTCCCCTGCTCCAGGCATAATCGTCCCCACACATAATCGCTTTTCTCTCCTCCAACAGTGGTGCTGCAGATGGTCCCATCTTGCACACAAAGAAACCGACACATGATAAGTCGCTTGCCTGATGTCACAAGGTGACAGAGACAGAAGAACGCTGTAGAACTCTCTGCCCTCCCAAACAAAGCACATGCTCTCAAGAGGTCTGCTTTGACCAGCACGTAAGACCCACCAAAACTTAGCACTGCCTCCCTAATAAAATAGCAACCTTGCCCTGTCCGCTCCGACCTCGAGGTTAGTAATAACCACTCCTTACTTCTTTACAGAATTAATAAATACGCTGTGGTCCAAATACAGGCGAAGGCTCTTCCTAGGACTGTCAACTGTGAAGAAGGGGTCAGACCCAGCAGCAGCAATGTGAACCCTGTGTGTGGACCTCAAAGGCATTCTGGATGATACTGTGACCTGCCCATCCATACAGATCTCTATTGCCCAGGAGAACTCATCTACAACGTCTTTCTGCCTTGGTGTAAAAGCTCCCCCAGGCCAGTAGTGAGAACTACCAGGGCCAATCAGCACGGCATCTGCCACACTGACCCACGAGGTGGGCTCTACTCCTAATCACAAGTGTGTCTATTAGCTTCAACTGCCTGGCCTAAAACCACAGACCTCAGACTGGGGAAGGTGCTCAGGGCAAGAAGAGAACCTAAATGAGCTCGGCAGGCTGGCCTTTCTTTTTCTTTCTTTCTTTTTTTAAAGATTTTATTTATTTATTTGCCAGAGAGAGAGAGAGAGAGCGCGAGCACAGGCAGGCCGAGTGGCAGCAGAGGCAGAGGGAGAAGCAGGCTCCCGGCTGAGCAAGGAGCCCGATGTGGGACTTGATCCCAGGATGCTGGGATCATGACCTGGGCTGAAGACAGCTGCTTAACCAACTGAGCCACCCAGGTGTCCCCAGGCTGGCTTTTCTAAAGCCAACAGCTCAGCCAGGGTGGTAGGGAATAGTCAGGGAAGACAGTGGGGCCGAGAGCCAGGCAGCTGCTTTCCGTAGGGGCCAGACCACACTGGGCGTCACTGTCTGATGGTTCCCCTTCTGGAGATGGGGACAACTGGTTTTTCTTTCTCTCCTTTTTTAGCAGCCAGCAGAAAAAAACCCCACGACGTGAATATGTCAATGTCACCATCTTCAAGGGTGCAGATGAATGAAAAAGTAGCTTGCGTCCCTGTGCTGGGGAGTTAACTTTGGCCATAAAGGGGCAGCTGGCCTAGCCTCCATCCATCCTGCATCCTGCTCCTTTGTCCCCTGGGTCCCCTGCCCCAGGGCCTCTTTAGGTCCCAGTGAAGCTAAGTGGCCACCCAGACCCTGCAAGGCCTTCCTCTCCCCTCCGTGCAGCAAGAGGAGGGCGGACGATGTAGCAGCCGGTGACGCTCATTCAAAGGGGTAGCTGTCCTGCCCTGCAGTCCCCAGTTTGAACAGAGGGCAGCCGTACAGTTCAGGGCTTTGGGTCCCCACAACATCACCAGCCCCACCCAGTGATTTGGTGTTTTGAAACTCTTAACAAGGAACCAGAGGACCATCTAAGCACACAGAAGCACAGAGGCGGCTGAAGTGAGCTGTTCTTGCTGAAAGCAAACGAGCGGGGCCACAGATGAGGCTGACTACCCGTGGGGGATCCCCTCGTTCCCCTCCTTCGCCTGTGTGTGGGGAATCCCAACGAAAGGCCCCACTTCCAGGCCTGGGCCCTCCCCTTGCCCACTTCCTCTCAGGCTGACCCCACTGTGGCCACCACAGCCACAGGGGGACTCCGAAGGCTGGCGACTCCCTCCTCCCATAAGGGATTACAAATCAGGCGCACACGGCAGATGGGATTTACCCAGAGCCTGGAAACCTCTGTGTGAGCTCATTCTACTCTTCCCTTTGGCTTCATCTTGCAGAAGGATTAATAATAGTTATAATAATAGTAATAGTAAGAATAATAATAATAAACAAACACGATTATAACCCTCCATTGTGCTCCAGGTACTGTCCTAAGTATGTCACTTTTTAAAAAAAGATTTTATTTTTTTGAGATAGAGAGTGAGAGCAAGGGCATGAGCAGGGGGTAGCAGCCGAAGGAACAGGAGAAGCAGACTCCCAACTGAGCAGGGAGCCCCATGCAGGGCTCATTCCAGGACCCTGGGATCATGACCTGAGCTGAAGGCAGACGCTTCACTGACTGAGCCATGCAGGCGTCCCTATCCAGCGTATTTTAGACTAACCTCTTCAAGCATCCTAAGGGAGAGACACCATTACTCTCCCTATCGCAGAGGCCTCGAGAAGTTAAGCAAGGCCTGGAGAGGTAGGAAAAGGCAGAGCTGAGGCCAGCCATGTAGCTTCCATAGTCTGTGTTCAGTCACCATGTTAAGGAGGCAGGTTCGGAATGAGGAAGAGAGAACAAAAAGGTCAGAGCAGTGAATCACTGAGGCAAAGAAACGTATTGCCTGGTACTTTCTTGATGTTGCCTGGGTTCAGGAGTCTGAGGTTTGGGGAGCAGTGGAATAATATAAAGATACATACAAACTTATAGATGGCATCTGGTAGTCACAGTGAATAGACGTGAATCATGATTAGAAGAGCTACACTCCATGAAGGGATGTTGGTTTGTTTTGATGGTCTTTTCAGCAAGTTGAGCACTGAAATGTTTCAAAGTTTAAACAGTGGCCCAGTGGGTTAAGTGTCTGCTTTCAGCTCAGGTCATGATCTCAGGGTCCTGGGATTGTGCCACGCCTGGGGCTCCCTGCTCAGCGGGGAGTCTGCTTCTCTCCCTCTGCCCCTCACCCAGCTTGTGCTTCCTCTCTCAAATAAATAAGTAGAAATCTTTAAAATATAAAGAAACAAACAAATATTTAAAAGTGGGAAATGAGATTCTACCACATGGTTCCGGGAGGAAGATATGCACCGGGATGTAACCTGCCTCTATGACTGGGTGCCCTGGTTGGTCTCCCGGGCTCCTAATTGGAAATGAAACACTGCCACCAAACAGGGCATTCTGGGTCCACTGGATAGGACCTATGCATCCTTTCTCACCAAGTCCCAAAAGGCCAGGGATTGTATTTGAGTTGGAAAGACTTACAAGTGATTACCCTGGAGTCTAGGGCAGGGAAGTGGGAAAGAAGAGTGGGGAAAGGAGAAAATTGCATCTTCCAGACATTCTGCCAGTCCAGCTTGGTTCCTTTTTCCTCCGAAAAGCCTCCCCTACCAGTCCGCCCTTGAATGAAGCTCCCTCCTCGCACTTCTAGAGCACCTGTGGATGCGTGCAGCACATCACCACTGCCCACCTTCAGCTACATGCCAGAGGCTGGGGCTGAAATTCAAGGGCATAACTGGCCCTTGGGTTCTAAAAGGACTGTAGGTAACTAGGGCCTGGGAGGCAGGTCTTTGAACCCGGCTGATGGCCGAACTTACACCCGGGGGTCTGTGCATCCCCAGGCAGCTGCTGAGAGCATCATGTTCTTAGAGAGCCATAGGTGCCCCCAACAACCTCACCCCTCTGCAGTCATTAAAGGTGCTGTGTATTGGTTTGGGAACCTATGACCCTTCTTCCTCTTTGAGATCCTTATACTTTCTTCCCTGCAGGACACTGCAGGACAGGGGTCACTGGGATTTGCTGTCTAAAGTAACAACCTCACACACTCTACCCCTTACAGAGTCCTAACAGCTCACCAGGATCCAAGTCCTCTCCTTGTGCCTGCGCACAAGCCTGGACCACATTTCCCAGGCTCCCTTGCAGCTGGGTGTGGTCAAATGACGGAGTTCTAGCCAGTGGAATACAAGCCTAGGTGACACATGTACTTCCTGGATAAGATCTCGGTAAGACCCGCCCACAAGCTTCCTGCTTCCTATTGGCTGGAGTCCACCCTACGAACTAGGGGAGTCCACCTGCTCTAGCCACAGAGCCTTCCTCAGGGGATCCTGAAAAAGTCCTCCCTACTGATGAGGAATCTTGCCCAGGAGCAGGACACTAGGCTCTTCTGGACTTAAGTCATGACACTTTTTGTTATTGTGGCAACTAGCTAATCTTCCCGCTTCCATGGTCTGCACAGCGTGACTCTTCAGCTCAAGGTCACCCTGTATGGTTACTTGTTTACTGTCTCCTCCTTCCACCTGAATGTGGGCTCAGAAGGGCAAGGGCTGTGTTTCACCCCCTGCTGTGTCCCCAACGGTAGAGCAGCTCCTGACATAGGGGAGACACTCAATAACCCTGTGCTGAACACACAGTGAATCCGGGTCTCTATGGAAAGGGCCCTTATAGCAAGAAAATCAACCTGTTTCTGCTTTCACTTTCTCATTCACCTCTGGAGCTGGAAGATTTGCTTTTCACTGAATAAACACCCGCTGGTCACCCTGCGGGACCCAGCCTGCATTCTCTCCTCTTTGAGGCCCTCCTGGAATCCTTCCCACGGTGGCTGGCATCCCATGTCCCTGAGCCAGGGGTCCTTCTGTAGTCACACTTGTCACACCGCACAGCAAGTACTGACATCCATGTCTCTTCCACCCCATCACGTTCCCCAACCCTGCTAGGCTGGGAGATCCTTGAGGCGGGGGCTTTCTCAACTGTGTATCCTCCCAGGGCTGGGCCAAGTGCTTCATGAGAAACAACTAGTCCAAAATATTTAACAAATGTCTCTAAAGTATTTATCATATGTATGTTATATGGATATATAATATTTATGAGATACTTAATATGTATTTTATTGTCTTTAACTCTTTTCACTCTGCTTCTAACTAAAGGTAAAAAAGTTCCCACAGCCACACGGATTTATAAGAGGACCTAAGCTGGTGCCTGGAATGTTCTAGAGATTCTTCTAACTTCTAGGCTTTTGGAGCTTAATACTTAAAACACCCATAAGAGGCCTGGACCCTTTCACTGTGTATCCATACAAACCTGCCCCTGATCAAAGGCCCCCCCAAAATTTTCCCACTGGGGCCCAGGCCTGCTCATGGCAGCTCTGTGCACACACGGGATTTCTGGCTTCCAAAGTATGTGCCCATTGGACCCTCACAAAGGCCTGGGACTCAGGCAAGACAGTGACTATCATGTGCATTTGATGGATGAGAAAACAGGCGTAGGGAGGCTGAGTGACTCGTCTGAAATCCTGGTTTGTGTGTGTGCTGAGCTGTCTCTAGGACCAGGGGCCCAGACAGTTCCTCTCCTTTTCTTCCTTTTCTCCAGCCTAAGCTGAGATGAAGAAAGTACACGAGGAAGCAAAGCCACCATGCCGTGACACGCGTGCGCAGAACCGCGTGCTGACTTGAGCCATAAAGTGAGTCCACAACAAACCGGGCCAAATAACTTCCGGGGCCTGAAAGCTTCCCCCCTCTTCTAATTTTAAAGCCCTCTGGCCTGCTGGGGGTGTGGGTGGTGGGGGTCTGTGGTTATGTGGATAGCATCTTCTGCTGTCTTGCTGGGTGGTCGGGGCCAGCACAGGAAGGCAGGTACTTACTCGATTTTTCTTCTTTAACGGTGTATTCGAGCACCTCGGATGAGCCCTCGTTCAGGGAAGGGAAGTGGACACAGAGCACCAAGTGCTTCAAGCTGTTGTCCCGACGGACTAGGAACGTCTGCAATGGAAGAAGGGGGGGAGCTCCATGAAGCAAAGATTTGGGAGATGGTCAGGAGGACAACAGTGGGATAGAAGTCATCCAGAATGTTCCAGAAACAAGGAGGCAGGGTGGGGGAGTCAAGCACCCCTTAGAGAACTGGGGATTCTGCCCTCAGAGCCAAGTGTCATCTGGCCCGGGTCCCCTGGCTCTCGAGTCCATTTCTCGGACGCCCACAGAGGGGATCCAACTAAATCAATGCTTCCCAAAGAACTCTGTGTTGTAGGTGCAGAGTTCAGCGGGAGTGTTACACATGTGGGTTCCCGTGCCCCAGCACTGGGGCCCAGAATCGGGGGATTCTGATAAGGGCAGCGGTCCTGCACCCACACTCAGAAAAGCTCGAGGGCACAGGGAGTCATGTTGATTTTGAACTCACAGCCCAGTATGAATGCTCTCCTCATTGCCATCCCCACCCTGGGCCCTAAGCCTCTCCCACCCAGGCCCCCAGTGCCTAGGCTGGAGCCCGGGAAACTGGGAGTCTGGCCAAAGGTGCTGAGGGATGAAGGCTGGGGAGCCACAGGGGTCATCCACACGGACATGGCCCCAGCTGTGAGAGGCTCTGGAGAACCTCTAAGATGGTGCTTCTTCCCTTTTCCCACTAAGGCACACTGTCCTCCACCCGCTTTGTGATGCTCCAGATTTTCTGCCCTTGTTATTGGTGACTGTTATTATCCTGTTGCTATGTTATTGTAATTGTTAATATAACATAATATTATTGATTAGCAGCAGCTGACACACACTGCCTACCTAGTCTGCCTCGAGCCTTAATCCCAGGTGATTAGATTCCATGATCTCACTTAGTTCTTTTATTAAAGCTATGGGGGGGGGTGGCATTATTATCCCCATTTTATAGATGGGGAAACTGAGGTAAAGAGAGGCAAGCCATACCCAAGACTACTAGGATCATAAGTACTAAAGCTGGGATTTGAGCTCAGGTCCTTCCCCTCGGATCCTAGGCACTCTACCACCCTTGTACCCCTGGACCTGACCCCAGAGAGACTGTGTTCCTTTGGGAGCAGTGACACCATGAGCCCACGAGTCACTGGACTGTGGCTGAAAGTTTATAGCACCTCTCCTGGAGCAGGGCAGGATGGAGAGAGCATAAGAACCTGGAGTGGATGGCGGGGGGCAGTGATGGGAGGGAGGCTTCTGGGGTTAGAAATGCAGGTGGGTTGCTGCCTGCAAATGTGCCCCAGCCTGGAAGGTGGTCCTCCCTAGGGGCCCAGCTGGAGGTCAGCTGGCCTCTAGTCGCCCCTGCACAAAGGGAGGCCACCTGATGCCCCGGCGCAGCCTCGCCCTACCTGGAACAAAGGCATCCCTGAACTGATGCTTTGCCCTGAACCTGATCTGACCCCAGGAACAGGCTGCCCTTCAAAGAAAAGCAGTCACCTGGCCTCTCCTTCTGAGGTCCAAGGTCAAGCTGTCTTTTGCCCCTCAAGGCGGGTGGGAACCTGCAGTGTATGAAGAAACGTCAGGGCAAGTCTCCACTGGGGGTGGGGGGTGGGGTGGGTGAGTGCCATTTAATAAAAGTAGATCTGGTCTTTGTCCCTGGTTCCTGGCACAGAGCTTCAAAAACCCTTGGAATTTCCTGAGCCATAAGTGTCTTTTATTATTCATAATGAACTGCTTTTTATCAGACCTGAGTTCACACTAACAGGTGACTCACAGTGGGCCCCTGGTGTCAAAGGAGGGGGTGGCCACAGAAAAGCCATCCCTATCTCAAACCTCCTCTGGTGCAGAGAGGAGCTGGAACTGAGAGGGCCACCAAGTTAGTCCGTGGGGTCTAGGAGATAAAATCCAGCGGAGGCCATAGGAGCTTCCTGGTTGTTGAACACGCAGATATGCCCGGATTCCCCCAGGGGAGGGTCTGGGGGACTGTGTGTGTCCCTGCCCACCGCAGACCTCACCCTTCTTTGTCCCTGACACTGGCTGCTCTTGAGTTGGGCCCTTTAGAATAAAAGGGTCAGCAGAAATAGTGCTTTCAGGAAGTTCCCAGAGTTATTCTTATAAACTGTCAACCCTGAAGGGGGGTTGTATTTGCAGCTGGGTTAGAAGTGTGAGTGTGGGGAGCCTGGAGACCCCCCCTTCCGTCTGTCCCCTGAAGTCAGGGCAGCCTTATTGAGGACCCTGACCTTTAACTTCTGGGGCCTGCACTGCCTCCGGGTAGTGTCAAAATGGGGATGAATTGGGGGACACCCTGCTGGAGTCCGAGAATTGTTGTCATAGCACAACGAGTGAGTGAGTGTGTGTGCATAGGGCATACGGAAGGAGTGAACTCTGGGCTTCCCCAGGGCCTCCCACCCGGAACTCTGGGAACAGGGAAGGGAGGCCTGAGCTGGAGCTAGCGGCACCCCCAGGAAGGCCGGCAGTGCAAACCTGGACCCTTGGTGCTGAGCCCGGGTGGGTGATGAGGCTGGTGCCCCAAACTGAAACCGAACTGGGGAGGGTTTCTCTCTGTGCAGGGAAAGCACACGCTTTACAATTTAGTGCCCATGTCTGGGGACACCTGCCCAGGTGGGTCCCTCATTCAGAGGCCACGCACGGGCAGAGCTGCCTCTCTCTGACCTTGAGTGTCAGGAAGGAGGGCCTGGGTTTTTCAAACTGTGGGTCACGACCCGTGAGTGCAAATGCCACTAAGTATTTTTATTTTTTAATAAAACAGAGGAGAACAGAAGATGAGAAAGCATCCTTCTCATGCCTATGAGAAGGATGGACTCCTTGACAGAGAGTGAGGAAAAAGAGAGAGAGAGATCCTCAAAGGGCCAGGGCCACAGTCCAACACAGATTTCTTTCTTACTCTACTGGCCTGGCCTTCTTCCTTGACTATTTTGACCCACACTGATCCCTCTCTCGGTTGACTGCGATGACCAAGCATGGTTGCTGGTCTCCACGGGGGACCTCCTTGACCCTGCCCTGTGAACTAATTAGCTCTTTCTTACCCAGCACATACTCATTTCTAGATTTCTTCACTGCTGACACACTGGCCCTGTGCTTCACCCTCGAATGCCCCTGAGAGGAAGAAAGAAGATAGGAACCCTTGGACAGTTACTTCTCTGGCTGGAAGGAGGGTCAATCTGTCACAATCTGTATTTTTCTTGGGCTCCCAGAGGGCCCTGAGCAGCCAGTTATGAGCGCGGTGGCTCTGGGTAATTCTGTGGTCCCCGAGCCTCAGTGTGCTCATCTGTCAAAGGGGAGAACGACACCAGAGCACCCAGCAGGCAACAGAATAGAACCAAAGCCCTGCCCCTCCAGGTTGGAAGTCATGGAGGTTACACAGGAAAGCCCCCAGTGGGATAATCGGACCTCCACAGATGCTCCCTAGGGCTTAATTCTCCGTTTGCCCCCCTCCCCCCACGGCTGGGTTTTGGTCTTCAGTCTCCCAGTCTCAGGCTCTGTGGTGAACTGGGGAGAGTGTTGGGAGAGTGGTTCAGCAGATGGTGAGGAGCAGGAGACTGGAACAGTGGCTCCCACTCACCTGCGCTTTGGCCACGCTCCTTCCTTACATTTGGCCTCATTCACTCCTCACGGTGAGGTAGATACTGACCATCTGTCTTTGACAAGGGAAGACTCAGGGCACAGAGAGGCCACACAGACCCAGTGCCATGCCGATGGGAAGCGCAGAAGCAGGACAGAGACCCAGGTATCACTGGGAGTACCTTGCTTCTTTATTGCTCTCCTGTGTCATGGACTCATTGCGGGGTAGGGGCATGGACAGGGATGGGAAGTCCCCCAGGCTGGGTTCTGACCAGTCCCCAGGTCTTAATGCCCAACACCTACCCTTTCTGCACGGCCACAAAGCCTCACACAGCACTTCCTTCTACCATGGCCAAGTCCCGGGGCTCTTATCTGAAAAGCCAAGATAAGGCCCTGGGGGAAGCTGGGGTGTGGGGTGGGGGTGGCAGAGGCTGTGAGTGGGTGGGGGAAGGATGGGGAGGGAGGCCGGAGGAGACTTCTGCCCGTTCCTGCCTAGATGGCCATGAGGGAGGGGGAAACTGAGAAGGTCTGCCTGGACCACGGTCCTTCGGAACAAGAGAGTCTGTTCTGTGCTACCCTTTGGGGAGGATTAGCTGCTCAGCTAGTCACGGGTCCCTTTTGGGAAAGAGCCACAAACAGCACCCCAGACACAGTGTCGCTGTGCAGCAAAGTGAGGAACAAATGCATAGTGATCCCTGGCTTTCTAGGTCCTGGGGAATTGCTGGGCTCCACCTTGGGCTGGCCTTGGCTTATCCCGTTAGAGGGGGTTCATCGGTGATGGTGGCCGCAGGTGAGTACACAGCAGGCTGAAGGACCGCACCGGCCACCCAGGGCTCTTGCTCCAACACCCTGGGGGGTTCCAGGTGCAAATTCTTCAAGCCCCCTTTGCTTCTCTTTCCAACCGCTGTGGCTAGCTTTCGAGAGACGCTGGGGGACCCAAAATCCCAGCTCTGCTACATGCAAGCTATGGATCCACAGACAAGCCACCTTTAGCTCTCTCGGTCTCAATCTCTTCATCTGAGCACGAGAATGATAATATCCACCTTTCAGGGTTGCTCTGAGAACTGTTGATTGGGTACATCACATGCCTGACACCAAGTGTGCACTTAATAAAAAGCACTTACAATTTTTATTATTAGAGTAGACTGCTCCCATTTACCGAGCACTAACCCACATGCTAAGATTTTTAGAGGCATCATCTCCTTTGATAATTATTAGCCAGATGATTACTATGTATCTTTTTCCAAAGGGAGAGATAGGAGTAAGGGACTCACAGAATGTTCTCCTATGTGGTAGATTAAAAATGGCCACAAATTCCTTGTAGTTTCTCACATCAAAATTCCCCACATCTGGAAGGAGTAGCCTTGGGACTTGCTTTGACCGAAATGAATGTGGCAGACAGGGCACGGTGGGGTTCTGAGGCTAGGCTGTAAGAGGGGTTCTGAGGCTAGGCTGTCAGCTTCCATGCTCACCCTCTGGGACCACAGATGTCACGTGAGGACCCCCAGAGTGAATCTGCCAGAGTCACGTGGCCAGCCAGCTGCTGGCGCCAACGGCCCGCCAAGCGAGTGGGCCCAACTCAGGCCAGCCAGCCCCAGCGGAGCCTCCGGCTGACTGCAGCTGCATGGCTGACCCCAGGTGAGACCAGCAACAGAGCAGCTCCACAGAACCCAGCCCAAACTGCAAACCCACAGAATCGTAAGCAACTCAAATGGCGACTGTTTTAAGCCACTGAAGTTGTCAGTGATTTGTTACGTGACAGTAGCTAATGATAGAGCCATCGGGTATATGGACATGGGCCCCATCGTTTAGGTACGCACTCCTCTCTTCCTTCTAGAAGGTGCTATGGAGGGATCCCCAGAGCTCAGGGAATGGGGGGGCAGTTTGAAAGCCAGGGGCACTGGGGGAGGGAGGCAGTTCCCCACTCTCCAGCCAGAGGAACCAAGACCCAGAGATGAAACAGGCCTCCTGAGGCCACATCAGTTGTTAGTGGCCGAACGAGGACAAGAATGCAAGGCCAGTGACCTTCAGGCCGTGGTGTGACCACTACAGATCACCTCCTCCAACCCAACCAACTCACTGAATGTCAGCTGAGCACGAGTTCTGAGCCAGGCATCAGGCTACAGGTTTTAGACAGATACTTTGTAGTACTCTGGGCTTGGGAGTGTTCTACCCATTGCACAGATGAAAAAAGTATGGGGGGAGGAACAGCAAAAAGAGAGGGAAAGGGGAATACTCAGGGCCGTGGGCCTTGGGGCCCTTCCATGTACGACTTCAGCCCACAGGCTCTGGAGCCAGATGCTCTGAGTTTAGTCCTTAGCTTGGCTACTCTGAGCTGTGTGGTCTCTCTGGAGCTGCTTCTTCATATGGAAAATGAAATCATTAACAGTTTCTGCCAGGGACAGTCGCTATCCGTTAGCTCTCCGACAATGAGTCTTTTCCCTTTCTTGACAACTGACCCCAGTTCTGATCTGGGTCTGGGTGCAACATATCCTGCCTCAGGAGGAGTTGGTCAAAAGCCAATCATGGCTATTCTGCTCCTTTTTGCCATTCACCCCCTTTCCAGCCCCCTCCTTGCAGTTAGGGGTGACCAAAAAGTCATCTAAAAATAAATTTGTTCTGTGAAAAAAAGACCGAGGCTTGGAAAAGAAAGCCTTTTGCCTGTGACCTCCTGCCTTTGAATGGGTGAGATGGCTGGAGCTCCTGCTGCCAGTTTGTCACCATGAAGCGACAACTGGAGGACTAAAGCCAACACCTTGCAGATGGGGAACAGAAAGGTGAAAAGACCCTGGGTTCTAAGGACATCACTTGACTGCTAAACTAACCCTGGACCCCACCCTCCAGCTGATGGAGGCCCTAGGTCAGCGGTGCCTCCCTTCCCCAGTGCCCCTCCACCTGCCTCCCGTCCTGAGAACAAATGGCACAGAACCCCCTCCTGCAGGAAGGTAGCATTCCTACCCTCAGGGGTTCATGGACCGCTCCATGAGTCAGAAAGGAAGCCTGGTGAGACACCGGGCACAAAGGACAAGGACAGATACCCTCATCAGCAGCCCTAGACTTCAGGCCTCTGCACAGAGTAAATTGTTGAGCTCAAGGTGGGGAGTGAGGGACCAGATGACAAGTGTAGCCGTGAGGGCCTTTTCTGTCCCCCTGCAGGACACTTGCCTGTGGACTATCCAGGATGATAATGAGTGGAACAGTTCAGTCATTTCCCTTCCTCCCCCACTGCTCCCAAAAGTCTCCCCCAATTAACCACGCCACCAACAAACCTTGATGTGCCCCTGTGTCCCCACTCAGCCTCTCGCCTCTGTGGGAACAATGCAGTCTGGTGCCACGCTGAGCTGACATCTAAGTCAACCCACTCCTTCTGCTCCCTCTTTCCCCAATCTTTTGTCCGCTTCCTCAGTGCCCTGCATTAGGAACTCTCAGAAAGCAAAAGAATCCTCTTCCCCAGTTGCACAGACTGACTGGGGCATGCCCACTCTAGAGGTCCAGTTTTCTTTAGGGATTCTCCTGTCCCTACCCACCAAACAACTGTGGGGAGGAGGTCAGAGCACCGGGCTGAAAGGCAGGACACTTGGGGTCCCTCCTGGCTCTGCCTCTCATTTGCCATGTCCTTTGGCAAGTCATTTCCCCTCTCTTGAGCTGGCTTTTCCAGTCTAGTGAGGGCAGGAGGCTACAGGGTCCCAGGCCTCCTTTCTTCTAGAAGATACTCTCCCAGATCGGCACCGGGGGTTCTTTCCCAGATCCCGAGAGGCTGGCACTGAGTTTGCCGGGGAAGTGACTGCAGTCCACGAGGCTGCAACAGCCGGCTGCAGGAGCCTCGCCCCGTCCACCCTTAGCCAGGACGTGTTTTGGGAAAGACCAACTGATTGCCGTAACAGCTGGGACACAGTATGCTTGGGGGGAGAATTACACAGCTTCTGCAGGCCCCTCCTCCTCTTTGAGTAAATATACAAAAACCCAAAGTCCAATACACCATAATGATTTTAACTTTTATCCATTTTTGCCCAGACAATCCAGAGCGGTCTGCTTTTCCACTTTGGTTATTTTAGGACAATTTTCCAGCTGCTTTGGGGGGGGGAACTTTCCAATCATGGCCATCAGAGCAGGTTTAGAAGTGGCCGGTTCTTCCAAGAGGCCAGAAGCTCAGGGGCTGCTCGGCCTCTGGAGGCCGGGGGTCCAGTGGGTCAGGGACCAGGGCCCACTCTGGACACATGTGGCCCACCCTTCACATCACTTCTAATGAAGTGGTAGCTCGGCAAGGAGGGGAGATTTTCAACTACCTCCGGAGTTTTTAAAACATGCTGTTGCCTGAGCTCTAGTCCAAACCAAAAAAAAAAAATCTGGGAATGAGGCCGAGACATTTTTCAAGCCTTTGAAGGCAGTCAGTTGATGGGTTCAAATCACACTTCGGCACTTAGCAGCTGATTACGTGGGCTCCTTACCAGGCTCCTTACGCAGGCTCCTTACCAGAGTTGACTTTCCTCACTTATAAAATAGGGAGCCTGCCCCCAGTTCTGCAGGGCTGTTGGAAAGATGAGAGAGGGGGGCTTACGGCACAGGAGACCTGCGGGAACTGCTGACCATGCTCCTTTCCTGGCCCCAGCATCTGGAAGGGGCAAGAGAGAGGCTGCACTGATGCTTTTGCCAAACTAATCTTGAATGGATTTGGCATTCCTTGGGCTCACACCTGGGGAAGGTGCCTTGAACCACCTACACGGCTGGTCTGTATCACCATACAGGCTATTCTAACTCTTGAGCTAACCCCCCACTACAAAAAGCAATCTCACAAGAGATTTTTTTCATTAAAAACTATCTTTTGTCCTCCAAGCAATGGCACTCCAGTTTCAATAAACACACAAAACACCCAGATCTTGCTTTCTAATATTATTCTCTAATAAAAGAAACGGGGGCCCCATGGAGAAATGGCTGATTCCAGGATGTGGGCAAGAAATACACAAAACAATCCTGGAGCGTGCAGGGTCAGAAAGGAAGGAAGTGCTCCACACAGCAAACACACACATGCACATGCGCGATGATGACCGTAGGTCAAAGGGACACGGGAACCAACTGATGGAGCTCAGGCCAAAGCTGGAACAATCTGAGCAAAAGAATCATTGGGGTGCCAGGGTGGCTCAGTGGGTTAAGCCTCTGCCTTCAGTTCGGGTCATGATCTCAGGGTCTTGGGATCAAGGTCTGAATCAGGTTCTCTGCTCAGCAGGGAGCCTGCTTACCCCCTCTCCCTGCCTGCCTCTCTGCCTACTTGTGATCTCTGTCTGTCAAATAAATAAATAAAATCTTTTTAAAAAATCATTAAAGTAGTATTGGATTATAACCCAAAGCAGAGAGACAATACCCATGAGTCCATATTGCTACAGGTAAATGATGGAATAAATAAATAAATGGAGAAGAGACACATCTCTTGTGCAGAAGAACTCCAAATAATTAATGTAGATAGTCAAGGACTCCCCAGTCCCTGAGGACGGGCCACACATAGTGACTTCCTTCCAAAGAGGGCAGCATAAGGGGTGGGAGAGCAAGGATCACTTTACAGAGGCGAGAGCTTGACAAGCACCTCGGCCAGGTGATCCAGGTCAATGCCAACAGTGAGTGCTAAGTCACGTTGATAGTAGGTTCTGCTGACATGATGTGAAGAGAAAGACAATCTACTGGGTCTTCTGCCCGCAAACTCATAACCCTAGTCTAAGCATCAGATGAATGCCGACGGAGGGATTCCCTACCAAATGCCTTTGAAATACCTGTATTCCTCAAACCTGTCAAGGCCATCAAAACACAAAGAAAGTCTCAGAAACTGTCACAGCCTAGAAGAGCCTGAGACATGAGGACCCAATGTAAGGCGGAGACCTGCTTGAGAGGCTGCCATGGGTAAAGGACATTAGGTAAAAGCTGGGGGCTTTAGCGCATGTGAATGTATCAATATTACTTCATTAATTGTGACAAGCGTATTCTATTCCTGTCTGATGTTAACAGCAGCTGTTAAACTGGGGGAGGAGTCTCTGGGAACTCCCTGTACTGTCTTTGGAACTTTTCTGTAAATCCAAAATTTCTAACATTAAACTTAAAAAAAAAAAACACACAACAAAAATCATTTGGGTATAGAAAGAATAGAAATGGCTTTTCGACTGCCTTGTTGCTGGATACACACAAATAAAAAATGGGCCAGTATGTTCCCAATACGTATCAGAGACTCAGACTGCTGGGAAGGTAGGTGGGGAGGGCTGGAGGGCTGGAGGGGTGGGACATGGTCAAGCTCATGGAGCTCCTGGTGGAGCCAGAAGCCTGGTCTCCAGACCGTTCACCTCTGGAGGGGCAGGTATCCAGGTGATCTCTGAAGACCCTTGGAGCTCATAAAGCCTAGGGGCCACCTGTAGTGTCTGTAGGTTTTTTTGTTTTTTTGTTTTCATTTTTTTAAAGTACTAAAAAAAAAAAAGATTTTATTTATTTACTTGGGGGGGAGAGAGAGAGAGAAAAGGATAAAGCACCTGTGTAAAGGAAGGTACAGAGGGAGAAGCAGGCTCTCTGCTGAGCCGGGAGCCCGAGGTGGGACTCGATCCCTGGACCCTGGGATCATGACCTGAGCCGAAGGCAGACACTTAACTGACTGAGTGGTCTGCCGCTCTGAAAATGAGGAGAGCATTGCGGGCTCAGTTTCCCACCCTCCTGTGGGAGGAAGTTACCTGGCCAAGGGCCCTCGCTGAAGGTCAGAAGGTCACACCTCGCAGACTCTGCTCTCACTTGTCACGTGGCCTCAGGCAAGTGAGTGAACCTGTCAGAGCCTCTGCTGTCTCCTCGAGGAGAGGAGGACACTGACAGCATGGAGCACCTGACGGAAATCACGGTGGGGATAGATCTGACTGTGCAAAGACCAACTCTGGGTAAGAGTTGGCCAATGTTCTTACCAGAGCATGAACTTTGGGCTTTGCCTCTGCTTGAAAACAGAGATGAGAAGGGGGGTGGGGGCGGGTAAGGGCAGAGAGGGAGGGGCCAGGGAAAGGAAGAGAAGGTGCATCTGGTCCAATTCTTATGGCTCAGGGCTGGCCCTGTCCCTGAGGCCTCGGCAGGGCAGTGAGTGGGAGCAGGGAGTGGGCCTGGCTGACCCCCTTTAGGGCAGCTTCCTTCCATCTTAACCGTGGGCGCTCTCTCCGTCCCGGGATCGGATGCAGGCCTCTCTCTGGATGCGGGTGTCACGTTAGGACCCAGCCTTGGAGCAGCTTTCTATTTGCTCTCTCAGTCCGTCCCATCCACCCTGCATGACCTGGCTCAGAGTCTGCCTCCTCCAGGAAGTCCGCCCACATCGCCCCAGAGCTTGGCATCTCTTTCTGGCCATGGTCAGATCTTCTCATCCTCAGGGCAGAGAGGACGTACTGGAACACAACAAATCCTCACACCCCACAGTGGTGTGGGGCTCTCAGAAGTCGTTGGACAGTAACAGCTTTCTAGTCCTTAGGTGGGATGGCTTTAAGATGTGTGTTCCACACTGGTTCCCAGAATGCTCCGGCAGGATCCAGCTCCCCTTGCGGCCCGTGGTAACGTGCACGACCACACACCTTTCATTAGCTGCCTCCCTTCCCTGTCTTATTTCCCCTGCCAGCCTCCTGGGGTCACCTCCCAAATAAACTACTTGAACTCAAATCCTTGTCTTGGGGTTTGCTTCTAGGGAAGCCCAAACTAGGGCGCTCCTCTTAGCCTCAGTTTCCTTATCTGTAAATTGGGGATAATAACAGGTTCAGAGGCCTCCCAGGATTATCACAAAGATGCGAGGAGAGGACATCACACAGGACTTGCCATTAACGTCAGTACCTGGCCCAGCACTGAGAAGGAATCTTCACGTTGAACCACTCTTGTTATTTTGATTTGGGCTTATCTTCAACTTTTTGAAAATGATTTGGGCTTTTCTTCACTTTTTGAAGATAGGGCTGACCCTTGAGGCAAAGCAGTCTGGACTTAGGGCCGACCCACCCTGCCCTAAAGAGACGCTTGCCTTTCCCACGATGGGTCCTCGCTGTCTTGTCCATCTGCATGTCCATCCATGCCCAGAAAATGGCCATCCCTTGGCATCAAAACCTTGCACTTGGGTCTACATTGAGTCTCATCGTCCCAGGAAGGGTGGGAAGCTAACCCCCTCCGAACCTCACAGGGAAGTGGGTGATTCGCTGGTGGACTAGACACGCTGGGAACATTGACTGGGACACTCGCTGGCATGAGTCGCTGATTTTATTTTCCATACAGTTTCTTCATTTGCTCTGAAGCCCTCAGTGAGTTCAAAATAGAAAACCTTTTGGTGGGGCGGGATGAAACAAGGGATCTTGTTTACTTGAGGATGACCATCAGCTTGCCTGCCCCTGGAGCCCCCTCCCTACTCATCCTTCTAGAGGGATCCACGGACTCCCAGGCTGTCCCTGGTGCCGCAGTGGGGCTGGCCTGGCCTGGGGGCAGGGGGCACCTGCCACCATACCCAGAAGAGACACCCCCCTGCCTTGGTCTTAGCAGGATTCTGCTGGGCTATCGAGCCTCCATGGTCCCCACTCCCTGTGGGAGGGACCTCTGTGGCAAGGAGAGGTTGGAACTTTGTTGGAAGCCACATAAGTTGCAGGAATTCCAATCTTTTTTTTTTTCTTTAAGATTTTATTTATTTATTTGACAGAGATCACAAGTAGGCAGAGAGGCAGGCAGAGAGAGAGGAGGAAGCAGGCTCCCTGCTGAGCAGAGAGCCCCATGTGGGACTCAATCCCAGGACCCTGAGATCATGACCCAAGCTAAAGGCAGAGCTTAACCCACTGAGCCACCCAGGCGCCCCAGGAATTCCAATCTTTAGGTACAACTGCTACTCAACAGATTTTTATCTAGTCCAAGGTGAATGAATCCACTAAGCCACTGAGCCCCACAGGGGAGCCTGGACTCTTGCAACACAACCTACCGCACTGAAGGGGAGCCCAGCAGAAGCGTCCAGCGGCTGAAAGGTAGGGATTCCACGCAGGTACAACATAGCCCAGGAGCAGCCAGACTGCCTGGGTTCTGGGTTCAAGTTCCAGCTCAGGCACTGGCTCGCTGAGGGAGGTCACACAGCTTCTTGGCATCTCAGCTACCTTTTCTGTAAAATGGGTCTGATTGTCATGCCCAAGTCAGAGGGCTGCCGTGAGCACACACGGTGCTGATTCACGTGCACACCTTCGCTGAGTGCCCAGGACAGAGTGCCCGATGGACCCTGGCTGAGGTCACTGGGGGACCCTGCGGATAACGCCCGTGAAGACAGACCATGAGCTTCGAGCAAACATGGTTTCTGCAGTGGACAGCTGCCGGGGCGTGGGGAGGAGGCCCAGGGCTTTATGTCGGGTCAATGAAATGTGTTGGAAGCAGACAGAGATGCTGCTGACACAGCACTGTGAACAGACTACACACATAGCGTGCTTGAAAACAGCTCCTCTTCTGTGATGCGAATTTCACTTCCATAACAAACAAAACTGAAAACAGACTTTTGGGAAGTCAGTGAGGGGACAGAGAACAGGTGGCAAAAACTTCGAGAAGCCTCTTTACTTCTGTCCGGCTTGATTTTTTTTTTTTTTTTTTTACAGTGACTACACATGTTTATCACTTTTACAATTAAACAAATCAAATGTTTTTTAAAAAGGAAGTGGTGCATAAGAGAAAGCGCGTGGGGTGGGTGGCACCTGACGGGTTCTGACTCATGTTTCACTATCTACCTCCCTATCTTCCCCTGTGATGCTCACAGGACCAGAGTACCTTCACGAATGGCCCTGTTTCAAAGGGAGAAAAGTGAGCCTCAGAAAAATCTTAGCCCCTTGGCTCAGCTCACAGAGCCTGGCTCCAGAAAAGCTTTTGCCTGCGTCACATAGCCCCTGTTCTCTTATATCAACTAAGGGGGTGAAACAGGATCTCTCAGGTGCCTCCAGCTCTCATCCCGGATGCCTGGCTGACTTCTCCAAGTGCCAGTCCTGCTTCTCAGGGGTCCTGGTGCCCAGACAGCCCCCGCCAGCCACACAGCCCCCTGTTCTCCAGAGGGGGGGGACACCTGCTCTCCAAAGCAGGAACCAAATGTCCCACCAGTCTCTCGCTCCTCAGTTCTGGAAACAAACACCCCAGTCGAAAAGCTGACCAACCCAAGAAAGGAAAGCAGAAACAGGCAGCTGTGCTTGCCCACCACCGGCCACGAGGTGAAGAGACCTCAACTCACCCCAGCCGCCTCCTGGAGCAGGATCCCGGCGGCCTCTGCCTGGCCCAGACCCAGCTGCAGCCACACAGGACAGGTCTTGATGAGCTTCTCCAGGACACTGATACCCCGCCGGGGAAGGCAGTTCTTCGGAGTGACCGGGGGCCGAGGCCCCATGCCATCCTCCTCCTCCTCTTCCTCTCCCTCTCCTTTGCCAACATCTGGAACAGGACTGAGAACAGAATCAAACGATCAGCCCTGCTGCAGCCAGCCCACACAGCGGAGTGTAACAGACCGACAGTCAATTCCACTGTGCCCATTCATTAGGCATCTATGAAGCCACCAGTCCTCTGGGGAATTAAAAAAAGAGACAAACCATGATCCGCACCTTGGGGTGCTTATAATAAAATGGGTTGGATCAACACAGACGAAACCAGCTGAAGCAGAAGATTGGGATAAATGTAACAGAACACCATGCGGCGGGAACAGCTAATTCCAACCCCGGCTAGCTTCGGGGAAACACAGGGGACTCCAAGGAACTATATCTCTCAGGGTATCTGCAGGGGTGAAAACCTTCATCAGACAGAGGGGGTAGTTACACAAGTAGGAAGATGTGGCTGGTGCCTGTCTTTTGCCTGCGTCCCTGGCTAGTGGTTGCTCTAAGGGGCCGCTCTGGGGAGGGTCAGGATGAGCCCCACTAAAGGCACAGAAGAGGGGAACGGGGTGGTGGGGGAGAGGGGGTTCAAGGGCTGCAAGATCCAGAAGTCCTGAGGAGGGAACAGCTTTTCCCAAAGGCAAGGGCGGGGCCCCGGCCAAAATTCCCTCCTGACGTGCCCACTCCCACATCCTCCCAGAAGCTGTCCCTCTCATGGATGCTGTGTGCACAGGGACGCTTGTGCATTTCCCCTCTGGGTCCACACTGAAAAGTGTGCCCAGGACGAACAGGAGTGTCTGAGGCAGCTGCAGGCACCGTGGGGCCGGGAGGGGCGGTGAGGCAGCCCCATGGATGGCTACAGGCTGTGGAACTGGGGCTTAGTGAGCCACATTTGGAGTTCAAGTCCAGGGCAGCCCAGCTGATGCTGATGTAACCTCTTCCCAGGCCCTGAAGTCCGGTCACAGCATCTCCGCTGGGAAAGAAGTGAAAAGGCTGGAGGCCAGAATTACCCTGGAAAGAAGCACCCTGGGGCCTGTTAGTTTCCTCTGACCCTCGAAACCCAAAACTATCTTCTGGCACCAAAAGGCTTCCTGATCATCTTTAAACCTCCTCACTTGGCCAGGGGCCTCCCCCAGGGGCACATTAGGGCTCTCATGGAAGCTGGGAGTGAGAGCTCGCACTTCCCCTCTGCCACCATCTATGCTGAGGCCGTGCTGAGTCCTTTCCCTCTGAGTCTGTTTTCTCATCTATGCAATGGGCAGGTGGTAGCCCCGAAGCTTCCTCCACTTACTGGGTGGTCCTACGCGGGGACTGGGCTTTGGGGACAAAGGTCCTCATCTTCTCCTTAGAACCAAAGCCATGATCAAACAAACAGGCTCTGGGAGGAAGGAGGGGGTCTATCTCCCATTCGCTTGTACTATGAATATTTTCCGAGGGCCTGTGAGCTCCAGATGTTGTTCTAGGAACGGGGTCAGAGCAGAGAACAAGAGTAAAAACCAAACCAAACCAAATCAACAAACCTCACCTCTAGGAGAGAAGCCAGGTGACAGACAAGGTGAATGAGTGACCTAGAGTGTGTCAGGTCATGCTGAGCTGTAACAAGGATGCAGATTTGGGAAAGAGCAAAGCCCTTTGAGCGACCTGACCCAGAGAAACCTCAAGGAAGCCTGGGTGCTGGCAGATGCTGGGGCTAGAGGGTTGGGGCAAGGGGAGGTCAGAGGGGGCAGGGTGGGTGTCCCCATAAGGATGCTGGAACGACTGGCAGAGTTGACTCTAAGGCCGCTCCCTGCCCCCAGCTCCCTGGAAGTCCCAGCTTCATCCTGAGGACAGGATGACCAAGGATAAACTCCGTCCAGGCTCCAGAATCATGGGGACCATGCCATGAGTCTTTTGTGATCACAAAAGACTTCCTGCTCTAAAACCTTCAATGGCTCGCACTGCCTAAAGGATCCAATCCAGTCTCCTAATATTAAAGGCACTCCCATTCTGTGCCCCTGCCTTCCCCCATCCCCATAAACTCCTCACAAAGAGCTGCCCTCCATCCCCTCAGCAAAACCTGCATTTCCCCACTTGGCACTCCTGAGGCTCAGGCTGCGCTATCCACCTGTAATTCCAATGCCCAAAGTGATTCCTTTAGGTTCCCTGTTACCAACATTGTCTCCAATGGGCAGGCATAAGTTTAGTGGATTGGACCAGAAAGCAAGAACCATGAAAGGGAAGATGGATAAATTAAACATACCAAATTAAACTTGTGCCCATCAAAACACCTCACGAAGAAAAGGAATACGCAAACCACGGGCGGGGAAAAAATATTTGCAAAGCATACATCAAACGGAGAACAAGCACGCTCGCGTTAAAAACGGGCCAAAGATTTGAAAATACCTCCAAAGAGACATCTGAATGTCCAATAAGCCAGCGAAAGATTACTTGACATCATTAGTCAGTAGGGGAATGCAAATTAAAGCCACAATGAGATACCATGATGCAACTACGAGAATGGCTAAAATTAAAAAGACAGACAACATCACACGCCGGTAAGGGTGGGAGGAAACCAGAGCTCTCCGGCATTACTGGAGAGACTCTAAATGGGGACAATCACTTTGGAAAAAGACAATTAAAAAAAATTTTTTTTTTTTTTTTTTTTTTTTTTTTTTTTTTTGGTAAACCTAAACATACACCTCGCATATGATCCAACCATCTCACTTCTGGGTATCTATCTACCCAAGAAAGATGAAAGTCAATGCCCGCGCAAAGACCCGTACGTAGATGGATGTTCACTGCAAAATTCTTTCAACTCTTCTGCATGTTTAAAATCTTTTATAGGACACTGCTGGGGATAAAGTTCTCCCCACCCCTTAAGACCCATCCAGAAGAAGCCTGCCTGCTTTATTAGAAGTCCTGGGTTCGAATCCAGGCTGTGTGACCTCTGGACAGTTATGCTACTTCTCTGGGCTTCAGTTTAAGCATCTGTAAAAAGGTAAAAATTACCCTTACCTGATAGCGAGGCAGAGAGAGACGGGTCGAGTGCTTCGCACAACTCAATAAAAGTTAACTATTGTTTTTCTATCATCTCAGCCCTCTAGTTAGGATTCTTCTCATTATAACTCTTCTACTTTGTGGCCTTGATTTTAGGACTTAGCACATTTGATGAGAATGACCGTGTAGGTGTCTGTGAGTTGCACCTGGCTTGTACCCAAGACAACATGTGAACCCAGAGTTCAAGTGCTGTGTGGGCTCAGCGAGAGTCCCCAGCAGTTTACAGCTTCTGTGGCTGGGCTGTTCCACTAATCACAGCAGTGAAACAAGGCCTGACGGGGTGTCAGCTCTGGGCATTTCTACCTCTGTCATTCTGCTGGAGCCCCAGGGCCCAGCCCCAAGCGCCATCATGGTACAGGCACTTTGCAGAGCAAGTGACGCCCAGAAGCTCAAGTGACCCAATGCCCAATGTCAGCAGGGACTCAGGGATCCGAGGGTCTGGCCCCATGGCCCTTCTCCGGCCTGGTCAGAGCAGGTGCCCTCGTCACATTGTCCCTTCAGGGCTCTTGTGCTCCTGTGACTCGGAGCGAGGCCCAAAGCTCCCCTAGCCTCAGCTGCTCCTTTTCTAACTGGCATCTGCTGGCAGAGCAGGTGACCCAGACACCCATGTCCTCGCTCTCAGCAGCCAAACTCTAGCTGAAGGTCCCATAAGGGCAGCCACAGGAAACTTGGGCAATGAACAGGACTGTCAGCAAAAAAGTAAGGAGCCTCAGAAACTTTAGTGCAACTCATCAGAAAAGAGAAATCATTCATGGCCTTTTTCTTTCTGCTCGCTGGTAGGGAGGACAGCGCCACTCTGGGCCAGGTGTCACTGGACACTGGGCTGAGCACGGGGTGGTCAGACACTCGGGAGACCCTCCCCCTGCACTGCAGGGACCCAGCCTGGATGCAGCAACTGGCTTTATCTGGGGGACTTTTGTCACCAGCTTCCTGAAGGAGCAGTCAATTGGCATGTCCCCAACTTGCTGGACCGGTGTCTGGGTCCCCGTCACTGCTGAGGAGAGAAAAGCTCTGTTCTGGGGTGGAGAGGCTGCCCCAGGAGGCCCCTCCTAAGTTTGGGGTCAGAGCAAGGTGGCAGCTTGGAGGGCAGGGCCCGGCTCCATGCTGCCTGTTGGGAAGGAAGCCATGGAAGTTTCCCAGCTCACGAGAGCTCCAGCCCCAGGGAAAGAGCTTGGGAAGTTCCAGTGTGACTCCTTGTGAGGGGAACTGAGGGTCCCTTGTGCAGACTTAGCTAGAAGCTGAGCGGAACATGGGATGGAGGGAAAGGACTGGCAAAAGGCCATCTTGGTTCCACCCGTGATCCCAACCCCAAGCAGCTTTAAGACCGAGCTGGTCTATCAAGACAGAGAGGCCTAGTCCCTGCCCTCACGGGCTCTTAGGCCTGTAGGGGCCAGACGTGGCTCCAGTGATAATATTATGGGATGGCCCCATCACTCTGTACGAGGTGCACAGGCACCCAGGTGACGTGGGGGGCGACATGGGAGGGGGTCCTGGGAAAGCAGGATAGCAGCCTGCCTGTTTGATGAACAAGGAGCCCACAGCTCGACCACGTGTGGGTCTGTTCTAAGTACTCCACGTGCTCCCTTAACTCGGCTGACCTCCCACCTGTATACCTGGGTTGCACTGTGTCCCCCAAAATGGCTTGTGCAAATTTTAACCCCCAGTACCTAAAGTTGTGACCTTATTAGAAAAGGGGCTCTTTGTAGATGTTACTAAATTAAGGATGAGATCATCCTAGATTGAAGACGGGGCCTAAATCCAGTGGGAGGTGTCCTTATAAGCAGAGGCGGTGGAGAGATGCTAGCAGGCCACCCGACGGCAGAAGAAGAGACTGGATTAGAACGTCTCAAGCCAAGGAGCACCAAGGGCCGAGGGCCGTCACCAGAAGGTAGGAGAGAGGATGGAAAGGATTCTCCCTCAGAGCCTGCAGATAGAACCATCTTGGCCAACACCCTGGTGTTAGACTTCCGGCCTCCAGAACGGCGGGAAGATAAATGTCTGTTGTTTCAAGCTGCAAGGTTTCGGTAAGCCGCCACAGTCCTGGGAAATGACTAGCTGACATCGAAAAGTCCCATGTCAAGATGAGAACACGGAGGCACAGAGAGGTTAAAGAGCTCACCCAAGGTCACACAGCCAGTAGGGGGCAGAGCTGGGATTCAAACCCCAGGCAATGTGGCTTCAGAGTTTGTGCTTCAAACCGCTACCTTATTCAAGCTCTTGAAGAAATTTAAAACAATTTTTCCCATGTATCTGTACCTTTGGAGTACACGGCAAAGAGTGTTCAATAATGTTTGCTATATCATTTGGAATATCTACAAACATACACAGACTCATATAAAAATATACATAGAAATAACTTCAGGAGGCTATGTAAGACATCATTAAAGACAGTTATCTCTGAGACGTTCAGGGGATTTGTTTCCATTTTTAATACTGATGAAGCATTACTTATATGATTTAAAACCCATCTTAAATAATGTGTGAAAATATCCCTGTTTGCCACATAAACAAACACAGAGAGTTGGAGAGCTGCTGGCTTTGGGGATCTTCCAGGCCTGGCTTGTACCCTGGTTTTGCAGACTTATGGGTAGGGCTTGGATGCCTTATCCAACCACTATGACCTTCAGTTTCTTCTTCTGTGAAATAGGGAGTAGGCACCACCAGCTGAGAGGACTTCTCTTAGGAGCAAAGATGAGGTGGGCAGGCACGTGGCAAGAAGAGGGCACTCCGTGCACCATGATTTTCATGGGAGTCATTAACAGTTAACCTCTAAAAGCCAGTTGAATTGCTGAGCAATTCCAGCACCCACCCTAAACTTCTGAGGCCCAAAGCCCCCTTCCTTCCTTTTGAAGTAGCCCCTGTTTCTCCTGCTGGGACAGGATTGAAGAGGGGTCCCAGAGGGGAGTTCCCCTGTGACTCTGGAGGCCCCGAGAAGCACCCATACTTCAACACTCCCAGGGTGGGACAGGATAGTTGCTCACGGCAGCCCCCAACACCCCATCAATTTTCTAGTCCTCCATGCAGACTGCTCCTCCGGGAAATGAGTCCTGCACAGACAGGAGGGGACCAGCAACACAAGGACAGGCATGTGGGAGGTGTGAGACATTGCAAGGAGGGACACCAACCCCGCATCGGTGCCATCTCTCTCTAGACTCACGACTAGAGGGTCAGCGGACATTTCACACACCCTGCACAGTGCAAGGGTGACTCATTCAGTCTCTGTCCCAACCCCTGCCGTGCCCTGGCCAAGTGACTGGGGGCAAGGTACTGAACTTCTACGGGCCTCAGTTTTCTTATCTGTGCAATGGAGCTGGTAACATCTACATTTCAAGCAGCACCTGGCACATAGTAGCACTTCAAATAGGTTTGTATTCTAGCTGCGGGGTGGGGGTGGGGAGCCACATATGCGGCCACACCCAGGTTCTCCCAGGGACACCTGTTGCTGTGACAGCAATGCAAGAGACAGCCAGAGATAAGCCAGAAGCCATAGTGCACTAAAAGCCACTGGAGCACGAGAGGGTAAAGCACCACTAAGAATGAAGACAGGTGCACCTGCTCTGAAAATGACTGTCAAAATCCAAGGGAGACAGGCATGCTGCAGCCCAGGCCTCCCAGGATGAAAATAGGCACAAGGAGACAATGATGATGGCCCTACCATGGCCTTGGTAGTGACCAGAAAATGGGAATGACCAACGTCCATCTGTCCATCCGTAAGAGAACGGGTGCACAGGCTGTGATCCCATCCACCTGGACGACCACACATCTGCTAAAAGGCAGGAGCCAAAGCTACACGGTAAAATCTCAAAATCCTGTTCATTCCCCGATTTCGGTCCCTCTGCTGAAGATAGATAGGTAAGGGAATGACCCTGTGTTTGGGAAACCCCCACTAAGATATATGGGGGTAAAGAGGCACCATGTCTGCAAGCTGTTCTCAGAAGCTTCAGGAAAAAAATGAGAGAGGACGAGCAGATGGGACAAAATGTAAGTAATCAGTGTCTCTGGGTGAAGAGTGTACATACAGAAATTTGCAATACTCATCCTGTAACTTTTCTGGGAGTCTGAAATTACAGTAAAAAAAAAAAAAAAAAAAAGAAAGTTTTAAAATCCTACAAACCTAGGGCGCCTGGGTGGCTCAATCATTAAGCGTCTGCCTTCGGCTCAGGTCATGATCCCAGAGTCCTGGGATCGAGCCCCACTTTGGGCTCCCTGATCAGCGGGAAGCTGCTTCTCTCTCTCTCCCACTCCCCCTGCTTGTGTTCCCTCTCTCGCTGTGTCTCTCTCTGTCCAATAAATAAATAAAATCTTTAAAAAAAATAAAATAAAATCCTACAAACCTGATGTGGAATGCAATAAGCAAATCACGGAAGGAACAGAAACACTTCGGTGTGAAACATACATGACAGTTCTGTATGCCCCGTAGAGAGCGCACACGCACCGACTTCGGGGTGATGGTTGCTGCTGAAGGGGGGAGGCAGGCAGTGGGATCAGGGAGGGCTGGGAAGGAGGCTTCAGCCCTCTCAGTAACCACTGATAAACTGCCACACGCCTTTCCCCCAATATCCTAGCACCTGTCACAAGGTGAGGAGAGACTGGGTGGGAAGTCTCCAGGCACCTAAGCCTAAGCCTATTCCTCCTGCCAGAGCAATTTATACGGGATACTCCAGCTTTTCAAAAAAATTTTCTAATTTTTAAAAATTTTTTTGGCGTTTTAAAGTCAATTCTGGAGCCTGAGGGCTGTGCTGAAAGGCAATGAAGATACACCCAGCCTAGGCATCCACCAATTCATCCAAAGAATCAGGCCCCAGGGGACTTCTGGGGGGAATCCTCTGACAGCCGCCCCAGGGTCACTAGAGAAGCAGCCAGAGGTCACTGGCTCATTTCTCTGGCAGCCATAGGACTTCGCTGGGAGCAGCAGCTTGTGCCAGTGCGAAGGACACTCTGGAGGCCTTAGTGTGATGGGGAAAGCCAAGCTGCTCTGCCCGTCTGAGCCTCAGTGCACCACCCCCTAGCCGTAGTTGGGAAGACGAAAACACCTGCCTAACGGTGGTGTGAGGCTCTCATGGGACAGCATCAGGAAAGGCTTCAGCCACAGCTGACACCTAACAGGTGGTCACTCCTCGAGGGGATGGGACGTTTGGGGACAGTGCTGGAGACGTCAGATGTGCAGCAAGCCATTTCTGTGGTTCAAATACTGCTGACATTACTGGCCATGAGCTGCTCGCAGAGGTCCTGAACTGTTACCCAGAGGCCTTTGTGACCTTCCAAGCCACTGCCCTCCACCTCCAATGATCCCCTGACACCACAACCCTCTCTGTACACCCCCTAGGAGAGAACTGCCATAGCTGTTGGAAGACCTCCAAGGACAGGGCATCACCATCTCACCGGGCAACCCATTCTGAGAAGCAATTTAGAGTTTCTATGGAGATGAAACGTGTTCCTAGGAAGTCTTCTCTCTTGTTGCTTTCTCCATGCCGTATGGGGCCTTAAGGACAACTCACCCTGCCCCCTTCCCAGAGCCCTCCAGCTGTAGGAAGGGGGCTGACACAGGCTCTCCCCCAGGTCTTCTCCTCTATGGGATGAACAGCACCACGCCTCCACAAGGCTGGCCCGAGGTAACATTCATCAGCGGCTGTCCCCACTGCCAGGCACTGAGCTGGGTTTATTATATTTACTGTCTCCGGGAATTTGCACAAGGAGTGATTTTTTTTTTTTAAGATTTTATTTATTTATTTGACAGAGAGAAATCACAAGTAGACTGAGAGGCAGGCAGAGAGAGAGAGGGAAGCAGGCTCCCTGCTGAGCAGAGAGCCCGATGCGGGACTCGATCCCAGGACCCTGAGATCATGACCTGAGCCAAAGGCAGTGGCTTAACCCACTGAGCCACCCAGGTACCCCAGGAGTGATTTTTTTTTTTTATTTTATTTATTTATCTGCAAGAGAGATCACAAGTAGGCAGAGAGGCAGCCAGAGTGAGAGGGGGGAAGCAGGCTCACCGCTGAGCAGAAAGCCCGATGCGGGGCATGATCCCGGGATCCTGGGATCATGACCTGAGCTGAAGGCAGAGGCTTTAACCCACTGAGCCACCCAGTGCCCTACGTGCTGTCCTGATAGATTTGCCTTCTGGGTTATTTCATATACAGAATCAGACCACAGTGGTCTTTTAGGTTTGGTTTCTTTCACTTGGCATATATATACATATTTCCTGTGTAGTTAACATACGGTGTTCTATTAGTTTGAGGTATACAGCAGAGCAATTCAACAACTCCGCAGATCACTCCGCGCTCATCAGGATAAGCATATCCCCAACCCCCATCACCTATCCGGCCCATTCCCCACCCGGCTCCCCACAGGCAACCTTCTGTTTGTTTTCTACAGTTAAGTCTATTTCCTCGTTTGTCTTCTCCCTCCCCCACGTCCCGCCTTGGCATAATTTTTAAGGCTCAACCATATTATCATAGCTCAAAGGGTGTACAGTACTTCACTTCTTTTTTTCTTGGCACAGAATATCCCATCGCATGGACACACCCCGTTATACTTATTCCCCCAGCTGATGGACATTTGGATTGTTTCCATTCTTTGGTCACCATGAGTAATGCTGCTAATTTTCCTGTGCAAGTTTTTGCATGGGCATTGTTTTCAATTCGCTTGTATATCTAGGAGAGAAATTGCCAGGTCATAGGGGCACTCTGTATTTAGCATCTTTTTTTTTTTTTTAAAGATTTTATTTATTTATTTGACAGAGAGAGATTACAAGTAGGCAGAGAGGCAGACAGAGAGAGAGGAGGAAGCAGGCTCCCTGCTGAGCAGAGAGCCCGATGTGGGACTCGATCCCAGGACCCTGGGATCATGACCTGAGCCGAAGGCAGCGGTTCAACCCACTGAGCCACCCAGGCGCCCCTCTGTATTTAGCATCTTAAAGAACTGCCAGGCTGTTTTTCAGAGGGGTATACCAGTTAACATTCCCACTGGCAGCCTGTGAGGGTCCCCATTTCTCCACATGCTCATCAACACTTATTCTTGCCTGTCTTTTTATTTTATGGCCATACTAATGGGTATGAAGTGGTATCTTGTTGTGGTTTTGGTTTGCATTTCCCTGATGTATAATTATATTGAGCACCTTTTAATTACTAACTATATACACATATATGTATTATTCTTATATTGTATATATAGTATATATATTGCATATATCATATATATATAGTGTTGTATTATATATTATATAATATTATAAATTATTATCCTTTAGAAAAATGTCTTCAGATCCTTTGCCTGTATTAGGAAAACATTATGTCTTTTTATTATTGAATTATACTTTCTTTATATATGCTTTATACAAGTCCCTTATAAGATGTATGACTTGCAAATATTTTTCTTCCATTCTGTGACTGTCTTTCATCTCCTTGGTGAAAAGCTAAAGTTGTCCTTTGAAACATGAAAGCCTTTAAATTTGGTGAAGTCCAATTTGTCTTTTTTCTCTTTTGTTGCTCATACTTTTGGTTTCATATCTAAGATACCATGACCTAATACAAGATCATGGGTTTATCTTCTAAGAATTCTATAGTTTCATCTCTTACACTTAGGTCTTTGTTCCATTTTGAATTAATTTTTTGTGTTTGGAGTGAGGTAGGAGTCTAACCTCTTTTTTTATATATTTGGGCAACCTGTTGTCCTGGCAGCCTTTGTTAAAAGGTTATTTCGAATTTTCATGGCACCCTTGTTGAAAATTAACTGTAAATTACAGAGTGGTTTTCAGCCCCCTCATCGCACTATTTTTATCCTTCAGAGCATGCTGAGTCTTTTCTGTCTTTGTATTTTTGAAATGTGGAGTCTCAAACAGGGAACTGATTCCCCAGGTGTGCCCTGAGCAGCCAAGAAAGAAGCCTAACCATAACTTTCCACAATCTAGATCTTCTACTCTATTAGTGTGACACGAGATGACATCTGTTTTGCTCCAGCTCCCTATGCAACACCCTGGGGAAATGGTGGGAAATTTTTTTGTGTTCTGAGGTTGGGATCCCATTGTGGAAATGAAGGGAGAAAGCAAGTTTATGAGATCAGTAGTGACACGACAAAGGCTGTATTCATGGGGAGAACAGGTGTATGATACGAAGGAAGTGGTCCTGAGCTCACACTCAGGAGACCACGTTCTTCTCCTGTTGTTCACTACGTGACCTTGGGTAACTCCCTTCCCCTCTTGAAGCTCAGCAGCCCCTTCAGTCAAATGAGAAGGCGGAACTAGGTCTGGGATGGCAAGGGGGTCGGATGCCCACACTCAGCGGCTGCCTAGATCGGTAGGCTGAAGGCTCAGCAGGGAAAGAATGCTGGGATGCAGTACGATGTCTGCCCTGGGCTCTGTACGGGAGACACGCAGCAGCTGGGCTGGGGATTTACTGACATGGGTCAGACCAGGGACTAAGGTTCCTTCCAGCACTACAAATTCCATGATTCTGGACTCAGCTGACCTTTGGCTAGATGCCACTGGACGCCTTCTCTTCCTAGCTGGGCTGGCTCTGCCCCAACAGATGGCCTGAGAAAATGCAGGCGGCCAGCGCAGCTTCTCTGTGGCTTCCTTTCTGCCAGATGCTTTTTCCTCGACATGCGGAAGCCGAGCCCCAGCTGCTGCCTGACTTCCACCTCTGGCCCAGCCCTTGGTGTCCCTGGGATGCAAAACACAGCTCCGGGCTGACCGTGGCCATCCCAGGCGGATGGGAGATTAGCATCCAGTTTCAGAATCAGAATGTCTCACGTACAGAATGTGCGAACACACAGCAGATGCATCCAGCCCAGTTTCACAGGCTAAATAACTACGTGAGGCTCTGGTGTGTTCCCGCTAATGGTTGGGGCTCCAAGGGCAGTGTCTGAGAAATCGTGTTGGGTGAAAGTTCCCTGGGCTCCTCTCCATCCAGAAACCAAAAGGCCTTTCATGATGAGGGGGGACGCAGGGTGCAGCTTGGGACCCCCGACCCTTGGTGGGTTAGCCCCAGGGAAGCTGGGATGAGGTTCTGTGGGCCCCTACCCACAGCCTCTCAGAGGGGAAGTCAGCTTAAGCAGGTCTTCCGGACCCCGGAAGCGCTGAGAACGGGTCAGGCTGGCTGAGTTCGCACGTCACAGCCCACATCAAGGGGTCTGGCAGGTCAAAGGCCTTCAAACTTTCCACACCTGTGTGTACGGCAGACCTCTACTGCTCGGTGTGTGTCAAGCACTGCCATGCTCCCAGCCCTACCTTCCAGGCTGGCTGCTGGCTCCTCCGATGAGCCCTAAGGCTTCCACCGGCCCAGACGGAGCCCCTCCTGGGCCCTGGGAGGAGCCCGGAGGAGGCCCCTGCCTTCCACGCTGAGCCCGCTGCCGGCTGCTCCCACTCTCCCAGGCCTGCCCCCGGACCCTGTTTCTCAGAAGCTCTGACTGCCGACTCAGAGGCCTGGCCAATCTGTGCTCTTGATAGCCCTGGGCACCCATGGCCTCCTGCGAACCTGGGTCAAATTCCTCCAGCCTCCCTCTGCAACTTCCTCTGGCTCACAGGTCCTAGCCCCTTTCCCTATCCCAGCCAGCCCCTTGAACGCGGCTGAACCTGACTCAGCCCGCTGGCCTTGCTGACAACCTTCCCCCACACCAGTCCGGGGTTAGGACCGTCCACTCCCATCGGGACCCAGCTCACAGACGTGAAGACCAATTCTTTCCACAGTGCTGTGTGCAGTCAGGTTCTGAGTGATGACAAGGGCCCTGGTGACTAGTGCTTTAAGCATGGGCTTAGGGAACCAGACAATCTGGATTAGAATCCCACTTGGTGACCTTGACAAGTGTCTAAGGCTCCCTCTGCCTCAATTTTCTTACGCTTAAGATGGGAAATACAAGCATTACGACCTTATGGGATTGCTGTAAGGAGTTCAGGATAGTGCCTGGAATACAGTGAACATTCAGTGATGTTATCAGCATCCATTTGTTTATCCAATGGGTTTTTACTGAGCATCTACTATGGACCAGACAAAACTCTAGACTTACGTAATAATAATTACAAAAATAATCATACATAGTGAAAGAGCAGCTGACATTTCCCTCCTCCCACCCCTACCAAAAATTCTTAGAAACTTCACTGAACATGGAGATGGCTCCTGGAGAAGACAGGATTTGGGGGACAAACTTCCTGCCTGGGACTGAAGCTGGAGGCAGTGGGGACACAAGAACCCAGGACACCGAGGAGTGGGCAGGCCCATTCACACATGTGATACATGTATGCTGAGATGGGCTGAGGCCACCTCTGTAAAGACACAGGGGAGAGGGATCTCCTGGTGCCCTGCGTGAAGGACTGGGAGGCTGGGGGTGGGAGGGAGGTGCGTCACTGTATACCTTTTTGTACCTTTTGAATTTGAACCACGGGACTATATCACTTATTCAAAAAATAATTAAAACAATTTGTAACTTCCAAAAAGAAAAGTTCTCATTAAGGGGATTTCAGATGTTGAACACATCTGGGTTCTGTCCAAGCAGATCTAGAGAACACCACTTTCTTGTTTTGGCTAGGATAGCCCATTATAGGTCATTTTCCCTTCTAGAATCTATCTCAAAGAGATATTTTAAAAGTATGACAAGGGTGCCTGGGTGGCTCCGGCAGTTAAAATGTCTGCCTTCAGCTCAGGTCCTGCTCCCAGGGTCCTGGGATGGAGCCCCGCCTTGGGCTCCCTGCTCGGCCGGGAGCCTGCTTCTCTCTCCCCATCTGCCGCTCCCCTTGCTTGTGCTCTCTCATACTTGGTCTCTCTCACTCTCTCTCAAATAAATACATCTTAAAAAATATTTTTAAAAAAGTACGATAAAGCTCCACGAACAAAAGACGTTTACTGCAACGTGACTTCCAGACATCAAAAAATAGAATCAAACGGTGAACAATGCTGCCTGTCACTGCCCGTGAACTCTCCTCCCTCACGCTGTGTTCCAGGGTGGGTCGTATCTACTGCTGGGTGCCCCAGGATCAACACAGAACAGGTGCTCAATGACACTGTATTAACCATTGAAATGATTGAGGAACGATTAGTACTACTGGCAACACGCAATTATCTTTGACCTACAAAGAAAGCAATTGTTTAAAAAAGATTTTCCTTAAATTTGAGAGAGAGGGAGAGAGAAAGAGATCATGCGCAGGCTGGGAGGGTAGAGGGAGAAGCAGAGAGCCGATGCAGGGCTCCATCCCAGGACCCCGGGATCATGACCTGAGCCGAATGCAGACACTTACTTAACCCACTGAGCCACCCACGTACCCCTACTATACATCTTTTTTAAAATATTTTTTTATTTTGAATCCTGTGAATGTATTACATACTCAAAAATAAACTAATAATGTTTGAGATATGTATGCACCAGGCATTGCTCTATATTAACTACATTAATCCTTTAAAATAACCATATAAGATAACTCGTTATCCCTCCCATTTTACAGAGGGGGAAACTGAGGCACAGAAGTTAAGCCATTCACTAAAGCTATGGAATTAGTAAGTAGCTGAGCTGGGATTTGAACCTGGCTGGTTTGAGTCTATAGCCCAGTTCTTAACCCATTCTGTCAAAACCCTCCAGATTCCTGCTTGTAATAGAAGATGAAACATTGAACATTGTAAACATACAAGATGAGGACAGATGGAAGGACAGATCCTGTCCATGGAATGCCAAAGTATGACTTCTACATGTACTGATCTGAAGAATAATTGCAATTCCAGTTAGATTCCCAAAGGTGTTCTGTGAAAATGGAAGCAGAGATGCTAAGGGTCAAGGGTATCCCTGACACACTTGAAGAACAGGGTAGGATTTTGTTTGCTGGGTACCAAGACTTATTCTAAAGCTACAGTGATTAAGATGGTGTGGTACTGGTGCTGGATAGACACAAAGGTCAGTGGACTAGAAGAGTTCAGAAACAGTTCGACACATACACAGTCCCTTGATTTATGCACGGCCACAATAGGACACCGAGGAAAGGACAGTCTTTGCAACAAAATGTGCTGAGACAACGGGGTATCCACGTGGGCAGAAAAAGGAACTGGACTATTCTTCATGGCATATATAAAAATCAGTTCCAGGAAGACTCTGTCCTGACCTAAAGGTGGAAAGCAAAACCAAAAGCTTCGGAAGAAAATAAAGAGTATCTTCATAATCTGATGGGAGAGAGAGACTTCTTAACCAGTACACAAACACACACACACACACACACACACACACACACACACACCCCAACCTTAAATAAATGATACATTTGACTGCGTTAAAATGAAGACTTTCTGTTCATCAAGACACCATTAAGAGAGTCGAGTCAAGCCCTCAGTGGGAGAAGATACTGGTAACTCGAATTGCAACAGGCTGATACCCAGCTTAAGCACAGAACTTCTTCTGCACACAAATAAGGAAGAGACAAGACAAACAGAAGCAAACAGAAAAAATGAACAAGATGCTTGAACTTCCCACGGAGGACTTCCCAAGCATCCACAAGTGCAGGAAGGTTCCCCACAGCATGAAGAAACTAGGAATCTTGAAGAAAACTCCAAGAGCCCACAAGAAGGGCTGTGATGCGGAAGACCTGCATTACTGAGGCCCAGGAGGATACGGCAGAACGAGGGCCTCCTGCTCTGTCCATGAGAGTATAAACTGGTCCAACACTGGTGGTTCATCCTGAGATTAGGTGACTTCTTTCTCTTTCCTTACCCTGTCTGTACACCCTCATGAAAATCAGAAAACAAGAAGCAAACACTTCAGGGGTTTAATAAAAGTACAGGAATGGACGCCCAGGAGCAAGTCCTCCCAGAAGACCATGTGCTCATCTGTGTCTCTCTGTCACAGACAAGATGGCACCACGTGTGGGGACTCGACAGATCACCCCAGTCCCTCCCTTGGCCGTACCTCAGCCACCCGAGACAAACAAGGGGAAGGGCTACTGTTCCTAGGGACGGACCTGACCCCACCCTCCCCTTACCCATGGCCCTCTTACCTCCTTCTCATCTGGAACACAGGGGAGATGTCACCCTCCTACCCACAGGGCCCAGGAGCTGGGCAGGCCAGGTGCAATTCAGTGGGAAGAAAGGCAGATCCCCCGACATACGTAACTCAAAACGGGTCCAAAGGAACCAGTCCGATTCCAAAAGCGATTTTCCAGCCAGGAGAGTTTTCCCAGCTTCAGGTGTGGTCAGTGCTATGCCAAAGAATGGTGGAAGATGACGGGAAGGTTCTGTGCCTGTCCTGTCCAGTGTGGTCACCATTAGTGGCCTGTGGCTAGGGGGCACCTGAAATGTGGCTGATGAGACTGTTACTTCATTTTATTTTTTTTAATGTATTTTTTTAAAGATTTATTTATCTATTTTGTTGGGGGAGGGGGAGGATGAGCACCAGGGGGAGGGGTAGAGAGAGAGGGAGACAGAGTCCCAAGCTGATGCCACACTGAGCACGGAGCCCGAAGTGGGGCTCAATCTCACGGCCCTGAGACCACGGCCTGAGCCAAAACCAAAAGTCGGACACCCAACCAACGGAACTATCCAGGCGCCCATGTTACTTTATTTTAATTAATTTAATTTGTGAAATAGCTCTATGAGGCCAAGGTTCTGGACAACACAGGTCAAGACTTTTACCTGGTTTAAATCTTTTCAGTGCGCGTGAATTCATGTACCATGTGGGGGATCTGTTTCCAATTAGAAGGAAGAAAGAAGATTAAAAAGAAGAATTACATGCACGTCCAGTTTTATTACCATCTGCCATTACTCTGTTCAGAAAGCTCTTCGAGGGGAAGATTCTGCTCTTGGTCACCTCGTTCCCATGTTTAAGGGCCCCTCCTCTACAGACCTGGCTGCAGGTCTGGCTTTGCTCACAGATCCCAGCCCCCACGGCCTGCCCCCTTTCCCCAGGCTTCTACGAAGCTCCCAGAGTCCTTGCCCACCTTTCTGCTGCCTTGTCCTTCCCAGCGGAGGCCCCAGCTCAGAAAACAGGGCTCAGATGGCTCTGGGAAGGTGGGTCCTTTGCCCCTGCCAGCCTTCTTACTTCCAGGAGCACCCGCACCACGTGGTAGCCCATGTGTCCCACTGTGACCTGGCCTCTGGCCCTGCCTCCTGCTTACTCAGTGCTCCCCATCATGCTGCGGGGGGGGGGGGGGGGGAGGAAGGAGAGTGCAGTGCTCCCTTCCCCCACCTGACACTGGGGCTGGGGAGGGAGAGGCAAGGGGGGACAGCAGCAGCCCACGATGGTCATGGCTCAACCCAGGAGAGACAAAGGGCCTCTGTGCCCTCACACCCCTCCTGCTGGATCTCTGCAGGAATTTCTCTTTTTCCCCTGCCTGACCAAAATCCACTCTGAGTCTGGCTTTTCAGTGTTGGTAAAATGACAGTGAGAGCGGCACTGGTCCTACAACGCACCGGGAGGACAGGGAGGACTACTTTATCTGGAGCTTAATGAGGGCTCGATGAACAGTCGCTGGTGACATTACTCATCCTGGACAGCCCAGTGGTGCAGAAAATGCTTTGCCCGGGAAAGGGAGATGGGGTCTGCTCTAGGCTCTCCTACAGGCTTGCTGTGTGACCTTGCACAAGTGTCTGTCCTTCTCTGGGCCTCCATTCACTCAGTAGTGCAATAAGTGGAAGACTATCCCTGCCCTACACTACTTTAGGGGGTTGCTGGAAGGGTGAGTCGTGATCACCCTTGAGGACATGCTTCGACAAAGTGAACCCCATTTCTAAACTGGAAGTGGGGTCTGGCATGGAGCCAACCCAGGGCTCTGGGGCCATATACGGTGCTGATGGTCGCCTTCCCTCGGGGCTCTGGCAGAGCAGGGGGCAGCTGTGGGCTGCGGACAACGGGCCCAGACAGCACCTTGCAGGAAACTCTGGCAGCCTCACGCTCCTTCCACCCCTGGTGACACTGAGTCACCCTGCAACCCACCCAACAGTTGTCGTGACCACATTTCCTCTACTGGGGGATGAGCAAGTCATGTGAACAAGCCAGTTTCACTCGTCCTGGGGCTTCTTGGCACCTACAGCCTCCTGGGCCCAGGCCCACTTTGCAACACAAATGGGAAGCCCTGCTCCCTGCCTGAAATCCCACCCTTCAGCGGCACCTCACTTAGGCTTTTGTTCTCTGCAACCAGCGGGGCCCACCTGTCCTTGTCAGACTTTACAGTGTGCACAATCCCCAAAGCTTTAGCATGAGGGAAGTCATCAGCGCTGAGTCCTCCAGAGCAGGAGGCTGGGGGAAGCCCAGGACGCAGGGTCCTTGACTTCAGGGGCTGTGGGGTGCACAAGGAGCTATAGGGAGCCGTCCTGAGGCCTGACAGGCACCTGCCAACCCACCTAGGTTAGACTGTCTCTCCATGACTCCAGGATCAGGTCCCAGGGTGGGACTGTGCCAGAGGACGACAAGGGAGACACTAGTCAGTGGGACCAGGCTTGCCTATGGGGATAGGGCCGAATCAGGGAGGGGGCAGGGAGGCCACCCTTCAGAGGGGCTCCGAAAGCAGGGGAGGGTCCACACCACACCGGGCTCTAGGAGATGCAGCAAGGTCCCGGAACCTTGGGATGCAAGGAGCTCAGGGGCTCAGGATGATGGCTCTGGACTCAGACAGTGCTGGATCCAGATCTGGGCTCTCCCACTGACTGCTGAGAGCTCTGATCGAGTCACTGAACACTGAACACTGTTCAAGTCCTGAACACTGGGCACTAACCCCAGCCTCCTAGGGCTGTGATCAGGAACTCAAAAAAACAAAAACAAAAACAAAAACAAAAAAACTCTCAGCAAAGGGGCCTGATGTACGCCTTCCAGACATAATGGCTATAATTATTAGGGATGCGTCTATGAATGCCAAGAATCCTCCCTTTTTACTTGCTTTGAATGATATGCTGCTCCCTGATAAGATCCTTTTCTTTTACAAGATTGACTGATCTTAGAGAGACAGAGAGAGAGAGAGCAGACGTGCCCATGTGTGGGGAGGGGCAGAGGGAGAGGGAGAGAGAGAATCTCCAGCAGACTCCCCACTAAGTGCAGAGCCCACCTCGGGGCTTCATCTCACAACCCTGAGATCATGACCCCAGTCAAAAACCAAGAGTCAGACGCCTAAACGACTGAGCCACCCAGGCGCCTCTACAAAGATTATCCTATCCAAATCACAGGATATGAAACACTAACACAGACCACTCCCCTTCCTGGAAACCTTCCAAGTCTTCAATTTTGTTGGAGGGGAGAGGACCAAGGGGGTGGGAGTGGACAGAAGGAGAGGGCCAATCCCAAGGACCTGTGCATTTGAAGGACAGACCATACACAAAATAGGGACTTGTTAATTCCACGGAGTGCCGACGGTCCAGGGGAGAGATGTGGGATCAATTTCTCTGCACAATGTAGCTATAATCAGTTCTCATTTTCTGTGGTTGTTCTGTTCTATGAAGTCACCATGAGCACTGAGTTAGCGAATACCGAACCACTCTGTCCAGGGGAAACGCACGGTTGGGTGAGGTTCCTGTGAGCCGCTGGTCACAACATTTTGTCAACTGATTAACATGTAACCTTCCTTTTTTTGTTTTTTTGTTTTGTTCTTATTAAAGATTTTACCATTTGTCTGACAGAGAGAGACACCGAGAGAGGGAACACAAGCAGGGGCAGTGGGAGAGGGAAGCAGGCTTCCTGCTGAGCAGAGAGTCCCAGGCAGGGCTCGATTCCCAGATCTCTGCGATCATGACCAGGTCTGAAGGCAGATGCTTAACGACTGAGCCGCCCAGGCGCCCCAATACATAACCTTCCTTATGCTCCTTTCTTTTTAAAGACACTTCACTTAGTATATATTCTCAACGCGCGAATATTGAACTCAGAGCCAACAGAGCATATACCTCGCCTGAAAGAAGCTTCTCGAACACTCGCATTTTCTTGCAAGGCCCTCACGGTGTTCTTGCATTTTGGAGCGCTAGAAAGCACTTTAGCTCTGTGGTTGGGGGACACTGTAAACAGTGAAATCACCAACAAAATGCACAGAAAATGGGAAAACCATGGCACCCAACAGACCACGACAAGGGCTTGTTAGAAGGGTAAGCATTGAAACAAGAAGGCAGCGTCTCACTTGATCCGGCCTCAAGTGGCAATGTGTGCATCAGGGGAATCCCAATTTATCGCCACTCTGAGCACGACTGCAAATGACTTCCGAGGTGCTATGATTTGAGGGTTACGAATAACTTTAAGTGGGAGAATGTACAAACAGGGACTCTGTGAGTCCTGACGGCTGACTGCAAATGCTCCTTCATTAGGCCCGGCACCGGTCATGACGTGGACGTGAACCCTGGTCTCAGAGCAAGGGTCTCCCACAGAGAGGACAAGGACCCACCGCACCTCTCCCTGCGGAGCCCAAGCCAGGCACCTGCTCACCTCCAACTGGACAGCCCACGCGGCTGCCAGGTCAGCTCTTGTCAAAGGCGGAGGATGGGTCTGGGAGGACAATAGGAGGATGAAATTTGTGGCAACTACAGTGGAGACTCTGCCAGCCCGCAATCCTGGGAGTGCACCCAGAGTCACTCACCTGGGCCTCGCAGGTCACCTGCACATCTTTTTTTTTTTTTTTTTTTTTTTTAAGAGAGGAAGGGGGAGGAGCAGAGGGAGAGAGAGAACCTGAAGCAGGCTCCAGGTCCCTGTGTCCGGCTCCACACAGGGCTTGATCCCATGACCCTGCGATCATGGCCTGAGCTGAAACCAAGAGTCAGATGCTTGACGGAGCCGCCCAGGCACCCCCCTCACAGGTGTGTCTTTACGAAGTTCCTACTGTGTGTGGCCGCCATGCTGCCGTCATTCTGCACAGAGCCCCACACACCATGGGGCTTTGCACCTCCACATGGGGTGAGCAGAGGTAGCGACACCCAGAGAGATAAAGGAGGCAGCTCATGTTGTCCCAGCAAGTCAGGGCAGACCTGGGGCAGGGCCCAGATGACAGGGTCATCCATGGCCTCACAATGCCACAAGAGGCACCACAGACTGGCTTGTTGTCAAAGGGGTGAGTGGAGCAGACAAGAGGGTGTGGAGCTGAGGCCCCTCAGAAGGCCACTGACAGGGTTCGGGTTTCTTGAACACCTTCTACGGGTCAGACTTGGTCCAAGTTCCTGACAGGTAGTAACTCACACGACCCAACAATGGGTCTGTGAACTGGGAGCCATTAGCATCCCCGTTCTACAGATGAGCAAACAGGCGGAGAGAACGTGAGTCCTGGCAGTTTGCTCCAGGGTCCACACCCCTCCCTACCCCGTTACACTAGTGCACCCCTCCCCCCCGTCAGCTCCTCAGGTCCAGACTGTCCCACTGAGCTACAGCAGCTGTCCTGCCCTGGGGAAGGCAGAGGGCAGGCCTCCACACCGGCACGGCGGCCTCTACAATGGCACGGCCACCCCCAGGCACTGTCCACTCTACTCTCCAGTGGGCCCACTTCTCCCCACCCCTGCTGCCAAGATACTTGTCCAGGCCACCATCACTGCTCGCCTAGACCTCTGCTGTCACCTCCTTTTGGTCTCCCCGCATGTCCTTCTTCACGTGGCAGCTGCCATATGCAAGCTGGCCCACGGAGTTCCCTACCCAAAACCTATACCCTTTATGCCTATGTTGGCAGGGGCTTTATGTGTCATTGCCCAAAACTGGAACGACCCAAATGTGCTGCTGTGGGTGAATGGGTAAATAATGGGGACACGTCCAAAGCCATGAGATCCTCTCAGCAATGAAAACGAACACGGTACTGAGACACAGCCACAGCTGGATCGCACACGCCTTCAGTTAAGTGAAAGAAGCCAGACTCACAGGGCAGCGTGCATGTGACACTCTCGAAAAGGCAGAATGTAAGGACCCAGGAGAAATGAGTGACTGGGGAGCAGGCTGACTACAAAAGGGCACCGAGGAATTTTACACAGTGACAGCCCATTCCATATCGTGGTTGGGGTGGCAGTGACCCAGGCCACCTATGTGTGACAAAGCATTGGAAATGGACACAAAAGAAGGTGAATTTTACCCTACATAAATTTTAGTTCATTGTGGGTTGAACTGTGTCCCCGCAAAAGATATGCTCAAGTCCTTACCGCCAGCACCTCCAAGTGTGACCTTATTTGGAAAGAAGGTTGTTGGAGATGTAATGAGTTGAGATGAGGTCATCCTGGAGCAGGCTGGGACCAAATCCAGCAGGACCGGTCTCCTTGGAAGAGGAGACTAGACAGGGACAGACACACAGGGAGCAGAGGCTGGCAGGCAGCTTATAAGCCCAGGACTCAATGGGAACTTCCTGGGGCCCCTGAAGCTGGGGAGAGCAAGAAGGGGTCTACCTAGTCTCAGAGGGAGCATGGCCCCTCTTGTAGGGGCCTGGAAGCCAGGGTAGGACTCCTGGCTTCCAGAATCATGAGAGAATCGATCTCTCTTGCTTTAAACCCCCTAGCCTGCACTACTTTGTTACAGCAGCCCTAGGAAATGAATACACAGTTCAGTTTTTTAAACAGGGAACACACTCATCTCTTCAGGACAAGCCAAAGGGCCCCTGCTGTCTGGTCTCTCTCCTAAACACCCCCCTCCATCTGGACGGAGTGCAAATGGGGGTCACGCTGAGCCCATGGCACCCCCTGAGCATGGCCATGCTGGCTCCTTCCCTCCGTGTTTACCTGGGAAACTCCCACACATCACTTGGCATGGCTCTGCCTTCCCTGAGAAAGCTCTCCCAGACACCCTTGTGTCTGAGCAGGACACCCCTCAGTCAGCAGGGGTCCCAGAGCTCTAGGTGACATCCCACATCCTGTAGGCACAGCCCTGCACATCCCTCCTGTGTCCCCACAAGACCCTCTGGATGAGCCATCGGGCCACTGCTGGACCAACGCTGGGCTCCAGGACACGGTACTAGGAGGGCATCAAAGGGCTCAGAGCAGCCCAGGACCTGCAAAAGTGGGGTCAGGGGCTAAGCCGGGCATGCCTGTGGGCCTCTGGTTTCTCCAGCCCCAGCTCTACTCTTCAGGCCTCCCACCCAAAGGGGGCCCCGATGGCTCGTCCAGTTACCCCCTTATAATACTGGTTCACCGCCTTCCCAAGCTGCTGGCTTCCCAGTGGCCCCCTTCCCTCTCCCAGATACCTTCTGCCCCGGTCAACCTCCCCTTACCTCTCTCCTTGTATTAACCTGCCGCATAGTCACTCAACAAACTCAAAAAGAGCTGGACACTCTTCCCCACTCTTGCTCAGCACTTGTGCTCTGGGAGCTGAGTACCGGCCAGCAGTGTGCTGGGCTGACAATGACACCTGCCAAGGGGAATCCCTCTTTCTGCCCTTGGGAGCTTATAGTCTACTGGGGCCATGGACTGAGAGCACACTGTGACAGGTGCAAGGAGCAAGGGTGTTGACGGGTCTACTGCCATCCAGGGTTCCTGCCAGCCTGTGTGGTTCCTCTGTGCACATTAGAATGTGGTGTCCTTCCTCCCCATGAATGCAGGCACCCCCCCCCCGACCCACCCATGGCTTGACATCATACATGCCTGGGCAAGAGAAGGAAATTTCAGCCCCCACTGGTTTCTCTCTCAGCCAGGTGCCTCTGTGCAGTGAACAACCCGCACAACTGTATGCAACAGCCTTAGGGGCTGGACAGCCCAGAAGATTTCTTGCAGGAGCTGGAGGTGGGGCCTGTGTGCTCTGAGGCAGGAAAGGCCTCACATTTTCCAGAGGCTGGAGGGAGAGGCAGCCAGTGAAGACTGATGTGCCAGTCTCCCCTGCCCCCATCTCTGATGCCTCATGCAAAAGTGTGGCCTAGGAACCTTCACGGAGCCTCGGAAAGAGCCCGGGTCCAGCTGTGAGGCCTCAGGACCATCCCTGCCCCTCACTGTGCCACAGAATCATCTGTAAGCAGGGGCTGGATTGGGGAGGTGCCAGGGAAACACTGAGCTCTGACATTTGACCATGCTAGCGGCAGGGATGGGGGCTGCTCTGGCCTGTAAAAAGAAGACCCAACGGTCTTTCAAACCCTTTCCAGGACCACTTGCTTGCCTGTCAAGGTGGCCTACCGCACTCCATCCCAGGCCACACGTAGGACCTCCCAGACCCAGCCCTGAGTGCCTCCTCATGCCCAGGGGGCAGTCCTGGGTTGTGCAGGGCAGCTCAGAGCAGGCTCTTAGAGGCTGCGAATAAGCCTAGGGTATCCTCAGGAGGAGATGTCAAAACCAAGCCCTTTCAGGACAAACCTATCCCAAAGCCAGGCAGAGAGGTTAAGGTGATCACTCCAGGCCTCCAGTGACCAGTGTTCAGCCCCCATCGCTGATGCCTCATGCAAAAGTGTTGCCTAGGAACCTTCACAGAGCCTCGGAAAGAGCCCGGGTCCAGCTGTGAGGCCTCAGGACCATCCCTGCCCCTCACTGTGCCACAGAATCATCTGTAAGCAGGGGCTGGATTGGGGAGGCACCAGCCTGGTGCCCAAGAAGTGCTCAAAAAAGAGGCAGTGAGGAGGGCGCCTGGGTGGAGTCCAACTCTTGATCTCGGCTCAGGTCTTGATCTCAGGGTCCTGAATTCAAGCCCCAAGGCAGGCTCCACGCTGGCTGAGTGTGGAGCCTACTTAAAAAAAGAAAGAGGGGGTGGGGAGGTCCTGGGTGGCTCAGTTGGTTAAAAGTCTGACTCTTGATTTCGACTCAGGTCATGAATCTCAAGGTCCTGGGACGGAGCCCTGCGTCAGGCTCCCTGCTCAGCAGAAAATCTGCTTCTTCCTCTGCCTCTGCCCCTCCCTCTGCTTGCACACACTCTCTACAGTGAATAAATAAATCTTTAAAAAAAAAAAAGAAGAGGTGGGGAATGGATGAATGGACGGATGGATGGATGGACAGTGGCAGCCAGCAAGGACACAGGCACTGCTCAGACTGGGCCCAGCCTTTCTGGTGCTGGAGTGACAGAAGACTCCTTCTCAGAAGGAGCTGCAGAGGGTCAGCACAGGGAGGGTTAACCTGTGAGAGGTTCTCTATGGCAGAGATGGGGAAACTGAGACTGAAAGAAGAGACGCGGTTGGTCAGCAAAGTTCTGCCCTATAACAAGTCTGCAGCTTCTGGTGAAATCTAAAGCTCACAAAAGACCCAAGATGGAGAAAGTGTTTGCAATCTAGTCTTCCAAATAAGAGCCTGGGTCGACACAAAACTCTCTTTTCTCTCTCCTCCTCTCCCTCCTTCCAACCTCTATTAGGAATGAAGACCTGCAGGCAGCCCTGCCAAGCAGCTTTATTACTGTTGACATAATCTGGGACTATGTGACAGGAAAGAAAACTTTTTATGTTAGATTAAGTCTGTCTGTGTCTGAAAATCTAAAAGAACAGTGATTTAAATAAGACAGATGGGTATTCCTCTGTCATATAAAAGTCCAAGTCAGTAGTCTGGGGTGGAATGATGCTCCAACATGTTTAGGAACCTCCATTCTCAGTTCACCTCAGAGTCCAAGATGGCTGCTTCAACTCCAACCATCACATCTGCATTCCAGCCAACAGGAAAGAGGAAAGGAGAGAAAGGCATGCCCCTTCTCTTTAAGGATATCTCCATGCAAATTAAACTCCCCACTTAAATTTCATCATCTTGAACTTAATCATGTGGCCACACGTAGCTTCAATGAAACTGGGACATGTTCAGCTAAAATTTTCACCCAATTAAAATTCAGGGGCCAATCAACAGGCTCTGCTTTACCCTTGAATTCGAGTACTCCAGGATAGTGATACTTCTCAAGGAAATGGTCCTCCAACTCTAGACCCTCCTCCAACTCAAGAACCACAGAAGTTTCCAGGAGCTTCATTTAAAACAGAGGGAATGAGAAAGAAGCTGACACAAGTAAACTCCAACCAATAAAATGGTCATTATATGATAAGGCCATCCAAGATGGTATGTGGGTAATGTATGTCCATAGCACAGCATATAAAAAGGCATATAAGGAACATTCAGTGTGAAAAGAGGCACACAGACTAAAACACACATACACACAGATCAAAACTGTGCCCACAGACCGAAATCAAGTAAACAGGCACTCAGACTGGGTGTAGCTTCAAAGATAGAAATATGTTTGATGCTTTAAATGTTGCTATTTTGGTGTGTCGGTGTGTGACCATTTTTAGGTATATAACAGACTTTGGGAGGGAAATCAATAGTGCACAAGTGCACGTGTGCACACACCCCCTCTATGGATACGTGTAATAACTCCCAACTAATCTCAGCCCACATAGCTAAGAACCAACATCCTCTCGTGGAATGGTGACAACAACCCTGGGAGGCAGGGATCCCTCCCTGCTCTATGTGGCACAGAAAAATGAGAAAGATGTCCTGGCAGGTACAGGATTTGCCTAGGGTTGCCCTGCTCTAAGTGGTGGTTTTCCCCACCGTGGTTAAATCCAAACTCTTCCATCTGTTGCCACGCGGGCCCCAAGGCCCTTTCTAGGTTCACTACACACAGAACTCTTCCTTGCTGCCCCCAGATGAGGCTCTTGAGGGCTCCCACACACAATTTGTCCTTCTCCACCTTCTTGCTTTGTGCTTTTGCTCGATCTGGGATGCCCTTCTCTGCAAATGCCCTATTTTAGCTGTTAAAATCCTACTCATCCTTCAAAACTCAATCCAGATGCCGCCTTTGCCAGAAAGTCCTCCCTGTTCATCATAAGGCAGGTGTAACAGAACACAGGCATGATTTTATATAGTGCCCTGTGATTTAATTATGTGCATATTTCTCTTATTGTCTGTAACAGATAAACTGGAAACTCCTAGATGTTCAACAAATGGATTGATGGATAGATTAATGAATCGGCGGATAGATGGAAGGGCGAATGAACAAGTGTTTGGACAGGTGGATGGGAGAATGGATGGATGGATGGATGGATGGAGGATGGATGGATGGATGGATGGAGGATGGATGGATGGATGGATGGA
>NC_081569.1:115107811-115270565 GCF_022355385.1 Mustela nigripes
GATGGATGGAGGATGGATGGATGGATGGATAGATGGATGGATGGATGAGTGTAAGGATGGGAGGATGGATGGGAGGATGGGTAGATGCATGGATAGATGGATGGCAGGATGGGAAGATGAGTGGGTGGATGGGAGGTGGGGTGGATGAGTGTATGGATGGATGAAGGGATGGATAGATGGGTGACGATGGATAAAGAAGCTAGTAGCCCAAAAAAGAATTTCTGAATATATTTTAGATGGATCCTCCATCAAAAATGTCAAGAACAGAAAGAAGCAAGCATAATAAATGAATAAATGCTATCATCAGATGCCATCCATAGGAAGCTAAGTCCTTGCTTAGAATTGCAATATCCCTAGAGAAATCTACAGTACCCATCAGATATTGATTGAGATTAAGGAAGCTGGAGACATGGAGGTTGGGGAGAAAAGTCCCTGGTGCATTTCTTCTTGAGAGCTTGCTCCTTTAGCCAGAGATCATCAGACTGAATTTCAGATGCAGAGTCCTTTATTTCTTTAGTCTCCAGAGGTGGGTGAAAAAGCACACTTCAGACCCAGGGAATAATTTAGCTCTGGGACAACCTGTATGGAAGCAGAAGGCTTCTCTGCCACTGATGTGGTCCCTTTTCCTCCTCCTGGGCTATTCCTCCCCCTCCCCCTCTCGCCTCGATCCATCTTCAGAAAACAGGCTTTTTCATCAGCCCTGAGATCTCCTCTCAAATGTCAATCAAGGAGTTGGGTTGGTGTTGACAGCTCAGGTCCCATCTCTTAACTAGGGACAAAAAGTTCTTGGCTTTGACAAAGATCCCAGAGTCAGTGAGGAAATGGGGGCCACCTTCATGGGGGGAGATGGCCCACAGGATGAACTCCTCTAGGGCAGCCTCTCACGGACTGGCTCAAAGTCCCTGCTTTGGTCTCCCTCTCCTAGAACCCTTACCTCCCCTGGGCCCCAGGTTTGTGTGTAGGTTCTGTGGGAACTGTCACTCTGCCTGGCACCAGGATGGAGGGTGCAGGGGGGCCTGGCCCCTGGGCTGGTGCCCTTGGCCCATAGGATGTGGCCTGAGTGTGCGCTCAGCCACAGTGCACACGGCAGCAACAGGCCTTGACCACAACCGCTCTCTAGGCTGTTGCTTTTAAAATGGAACCAACATTTCACAGCGGGCTGGTTCGTCTTTCAAACAAGTACCGACTGGGGTAGGAACACTCCCAGGAATTCCTGGCAAGATGGGGGCAAGGAGCTCTGCTGACCACCAGAGCTGGTTCTGACCAGCAGGAGTTTCGATCACCAGAGCTATTGTAGCCACTGGGGTAGTAGCCTCCTTAAGCTCCACTCCCTGTGAACAGGAGATGGGCTTGAGGGAGGAGAGGACGTACTGGCAGGTGGGGTGAGCCGGAGGTGGCGGCTATGATGGTGGCTTCCAGATTCTTCTATCAGAGGCAGAGACAGAGGCAGACAGCCACACAGGTACAGAGTTAGTAAGGCCCTCCCCACTGCTCTGTGGAACCTAAGCAGAGGGGAGGGTTCCTCTATACCCACCCAACACTTATTCCTCCTTCTAGGCCCTGCTGACAAGAGGGAAAGGTCTGGGTTCACTGTATAACACAGTGTGTGTGTGGGGGGGGGGCACACTGTGTCACCTGCAGCCCTACCTGCACAGGGACAAGCCTGCTACAAGGGAGCCTCCCGACACCCAACACCAGCCTGTCCGACAGGGAGCCCCTTCTCTTGGGCCTCATCCCTGTCAAACCCTGACAGGACAGTCTTCCCACCAGGAGCTCTGTTTCATGACGCTGCCTGTGACCTCCTCAGCATCTCCTCAGCTCACACACAAAATGGCGAGAGCAGGCACCACCTCATGAATCCAGTCACACTCAGAGACGCCACTCCAGAACGACCTTCCCGACCCACCATACAGCCAGCAAGCTCTATAGGGTACCAGGGGCTCAGGCCCCAAGTGGGCTTCCAAAACTGATGCGTTTTTTTCAAAAATGGCTTTCCAAAAATAAACCCACAGAAGAGAAAAAGCATTTCCTTCCAGGCACTTGGTCAGGGTGATGACCCAGAGTCTCCTTTCTGGGTCTTTGTTTCTTATGAAAGTGTACCCCGATTTTCTAGACTATTCCACAGGCTGCCTGCCCTTCTAGCCATCAGAAGGAAAAAAAGGTGAGCTCATCTCCAGTTGGCACTTCAATCCTGTAAGCTCTAACATTACTCTAGGATACCAACTTCTGCTGCCTTTCAGTCAGGATTTGGGGAACCACTGAACGTCAGACCAAGCAGGGACCTGGAGATCACTGGGTTCATTTCTCAGATGGGGAAAATGGGGCCCAGAGAGAGTTAGAGACTTGCTTCCTAGAGTATGCTCCCAAATCACCATGGGGTGGGACCCTAGAGACATCTGCCAGCCCTACTGATGTCCTCCAGCCAGCAAGGCCCCAAGCCTCTTCGAGATCGGCAAAGGACGATACAGTTAGCTGGGCTCTCTGATGGCCAGGTGTGTGTTGTGGGGGGTGGGGGGGTGGAAGTGGGTGTGAAGGGGGCACAAGAGGGATAAATCCCACTGAAACAGAGCAGCATTCCTCAGCCTCTCCTTCTGCAATCTTTTATTTTGCTGAAAAGACATGAAAGACTAACAACCACCATCCATTTACCCCATCATTTCATAGAAGAAAGGGGGCTTTACATGCCAAAAACAAACATGTAAACAAACCTGAGTCTCAGAATCAAAGACAGTTCTGCCCAAGAAGAGAGTGTTTGGTGATCTTGGCTGATACACACACACACACACACACACACACACACCACCAGCTGATTTTCCTAGTCTCTCAGAGGACCGCAGACCTGCACTTGGGACCCAGTGACCCAGCCTGGGCTCCCCCAGATGTTATCTATCCAGCTAACTCCACTCTTTCTGCTGAGGATGCACTATCGGGGGTCCAGAACAGGCCTCTTCCCCCACCCTCTCTCCCCAAGAAGCAAGGGAACACAGCTAGAATTAGGGGAATCCAGCGAGTGAGGATAAAATCAAAGATCCTTTTATTTGGAAATTTGACATCTAAGCGAGATGTGACATTAAAGGAGTTTTGGTGTCTTGCTCGGTAAATAAGTAGTTCATGCCAAACGTGTTTTGAGTATTCAAAAAGGAACAATGTCCAAGAGCTGCGTGGATAGAAGGTTTCATGGGGGAGGTGGCAGCATCCCGGTGGGAAGGAACATTGTGGGCAAAGGCAGGAGCCTATGGCAGCTGTCTCCGTCCAGGGAGGACAGAAAAAGTAAAGTTGTGCGTCGAATTCATGCAGACCTAGAAGAGTGTATGGAGGACAGTGGTGATTAACAGTTATCGGGGTTACGTTGTTTTTTCCCATGCAGCCTGAGTGACCTCAACAGTGGCTGCATGGCTGTCTTCTGTCTCTAGCAGCAAAGAACCATTCCCATTTGGTACCCCCCGGGGAGGTGGGGGATGAGCTCAAAGGGAGATCAACAGTTTAGAAAAGTCACTGGGTGAACAGTTATACAGCCGAAAGTTCCAGAGCTGGCTGCCAGAGCAGCATTCACTCTCTCTAAGCCAGCTTGCCAAGAACAAGATAACTCCCAGGCCCTCACTCCCTTCTGAAGGGGTCTGAAAGGGGTCTGAAAGGGGGTGGGTTTCCCAGCAGAGTGCCAGCCAGGACCACCTGGCTGCCTTAGACCCCGAAGGCAAGGAAACAAGGAAGCCCTACTCAGTTCATCACTGCTCTGGGGGGGGCCCAGCCCAGAAGAGCCACCAGTCTTAGAGCCTGGAGCACTTGAGGGACCCCTCTCAAGGGGTTCAGGAGGACACCTGCATTATGTCAGGCATGAGGCAGAAAGCCAGGGATCTCTCAAACCCTGGGGCTTGGCCCAGGCAACCCCTTACAGGCGCAAGGCTCAAGAGACCGGATATCTAGGCCCAGCTCCACCTCCAGCTCCTAAGACCTTGGCTAAGTCACTTCCTCTTTCTGGGACTCCTTTCCCTGGTCGCCAAATTAGGGGACTGGATTAGATCCAAGAGTGGAATTCTTTTTCAAATAAAATCTTCAGCAGACTCTCAATTTATCAGACATAAAAGTGTGGGCTCTGAGTGTCCACATCCTCTATGACCCCTGCACAGTGTGGCACCTGGCCTCTCAGCAGGTCACAGTTTCCCGTCACCCTCCACGCCTCTCCCGCTCCCCCACCCCCACCTCCAATTCATCCCCAGATCCTGTGGCTGCAGCTTCTCCCCTCACTGCCCAGCCCCCCAGCCCGCAGCCCTCTCTCTCTGAAGAGCTTCCTTCCCTACAGTTTCCCTCACTTGTTCCCTCTACAGTCTGCCCACAGTCCGGCCCCAGCCCAAATTAGCTCACCTGTCTGTGCAAACCCCATCTGCGGCCCCCTGCACGCTCCAAAGCTGTTACCCGACCACACCGCCTTCTGTCCTCCTCTCCCACACTCTACTCCAGGTTCCCCAGCCCCGAGGTTCCCAACGCGCCAGGAGTATCCCCCAGGGACTTGCCTTACTTGCCCACTTCCTTTGGGTCTCTCCCAAACGCCACCCCCTTGCAGGAGCCTTCCCGACCACCTGCTCCAGGACCACCTCCCTGGGGTCCCCACACCCTTTACCCTGATTGTCTGTTTCTTTTGGCAACATGAGCTGCAAGCAGGCCGGGGCTTGCTTTCATGCTCCCCACTCTCCCCCGCAATGCAGACACTATCTATCCAACAACAAGGACAAGAAGTGTCCGCACCAAGGATACTGGGCAGCCCGTCTGCCTTTTCTTTTGCCCCAGCTGACATTTTCAACAAGAAGTAGATGGAGCTTGTGTGCCAAGATCCTCACACTCCTCTTCCAGGGGCTGATACCCAAGCGACACCATCCTAGCTCCCAGGGGGAGGACAGTGGGAGGCATTCCCCTGGCTGTCTGAACATCATCTCTGGCCAGCGAGAAGGAGGGGGCTTCCAAGAATCCTCAGCGTAGGACTCAGGTCTCAGCCCTGAGTGGTCTGCAGGGTCTGCAGGGGTGGCCTGGGGGTGAGGAGTCCTAGATGATTTCTCCTGGTCATCTTTGGGCGGGAAGGTGCCCACCCAAAGTGTGGAGGTACGGCCCAGGGAACGGGAGATGTGTGGGGGTGCATCCAAGAACTGCCTTTTAGGACCTGAGAGTCAAGAAGGAATGCTCTTGACACCCTGCTCTCTGAGGGGAGAGCAGGGTGTCATCATAAGGTAGAAGTTAGCAGGAGGCAGGCTGCCACTCAAGTTCGGGAATTCCTTTCTTAGGTTTGTGCCTGGCCCAGTCCCTGAAGGTATGTGAGTACCTTCCAGAAATGTTGTCAAAGGGATTTCTGTACCAGGTCCAAGGTTCAGTGAGATACTATTTAGGAACCCTTCCAACACAAGAGGTCCTCTTAAATAAAATGTTTTTAGCAGCAAACTGATATTCCTTAGAATGTGCCAGCACTGTTCTAAGCAGGACTGAGCCGGTATGTTAACCCTTAGCTGCCTCTAGGCAGCTGCTTAAATACTAAGTCATCCAAACCTCACAACAATCCCATGAAGTGGGTGTTACTATTATCCCAAACTTACGGATAAGGCAAAGGCCAGGTCTCTTTTCCAAGGCTAAACAACTGGTAAACAGAGATAACTACTATTATCAAAAATAACTATTAAGAGTTTACAGGCGAGGGGTGCCTGGGTGGCTCAGCGGGTTAAAGACTCTGCCCTTGGCTCAGGTCATGATCGTAGGGTCCTGAGACTGAGCCTCTCATCCAGCTCTCTGCTCAGCAGGGAGCCTGCTTCCCCCCTCTCTCTGCCTCCCTCTCTGCCTACTTGTGATCTCTGTCTGTCAAATAAATAAATAAAATCTTTAAAAAAGAAAAGGGGGGGTAGTTTACAGGCAAATGTGCAAAACCCTATTTTTTTTTTAAAGATTTATTTATTTTTAGGGAGAGAGAGCAAAAGAATAAGCAAGCAGAGGGAGGGGAAAAGGAAAATAATCTCAAGCAGAATCCCCACTCAGCGGAGAGACTCCCCACTCAGCGGAGAGCACCAGGCGGGGCTGACCCAGGGCTGCATCCTGGGACCCTGAGATCACGACCTGAGCCCAAATCAAGAATCAGGGGCTCAAGCAAATGAGGCACCCCGGTGCTCCAATGTGCAAAACTCTTCTATGCATTATCTCATTTAATCCTTGAAACAACTGTGTGAGGGCGATTACTATTATTCATCTCCATTTCATAGAGTAAGTAAACTGAGGCGCAGAAAAGTTTAACCAAATAAACGCAAGAGGAAGTGGGTGAGGCCAGGTCATTCCGGGGGGGGGGGGGGGAAAAGGGAAGCTGGAGAGGTCAGGACCCTGACCCCCCACCACCCCTTCCTCCCTGGGAAACTCCTCCTAGCTCCACCCTGCAATACTGGGTGTGGTACATACTTGCCCCTAAGGGGCTCCTTCCCCAACATAATTTCCAATTCTTCCCACCGGATGACATTTGTCTTTGCAGAGGTCACTTCCAAGGGAAAGCATCCAGGCAGAATTTCCGGGGAGGGGCAGGGATGGGAGAAGAGGGAGGAGGGAGGCATTCAGATGCAAACAGTTTAAGGGCCCCTCCGTGCCACCCGCCTTCCACCAGAGAAGGAACCAATTACCTCCAGTTGCTCCCCAATCCAGAACTGCACAAGATCAGCCCATTCCTCTTGCTTTACAAGGTAGAGAACTGAGGCCCTGGGAGCTGAGGTCAGGGAGCTAGGCCAGGGAGTATCTGGGTATCACAGAAGTAGGCCCGGGATTTTTAGACCAAACAGCCAGGAATGGCAGCCCCGGGAGGGGTGGGTGGGGGCGGCGGCGCCCATAAACCTTGACACCCAGAGGGTTCCAAGAGGCTTTCCCGGGAATCTGCCTCCGGAATCCGAGCCTCTTCGACCCCCCGAAGTTTCCCGAGACGCCCACTGGGCTGGGCGGGGCGAGGGAATCCTCCCCCCGGGTGCGCATCCCTGAGCAACGTCCAGAAACAACTTAGGGTTCTTAGGAGGTGGGGGGCCTAAAACGAGGCACTAGAGATCCCCGCTTGAAAGCCAGTTCCCAAACAAGTTCGGCTTCACGCCCGCCAAGCAGTGTGCCATCTCCCCGGGATCCCGCAGACCTCAGCGAAGCCTGTGCGTCCTAGGCCCTCCCCAAGCACCAGGCTCCACAAAGGCCGGTCCAAAGGTCACTGTTCCCGGACCCGCCTGAGGGACAGGGAAGGGGATCCCGGTGGGTCCGCGGTGCAGGCGGACCTGTCAGCCGCTGGGCGACGGGCGCCCAAAGTTTCGGGGACCTTGGCCCCCCAGCCCGCGCCCTGCCGGGCGTCAGCCTCCGAGGACGCGCGCGGTGGCGCAGGCTGAGCGGCGGGTGCGAGAGGCCGGCGGGATCCGGACCCCCAAGTGATCGCTTCTGCAGTTCGGGTGGCACAGGAGCCGAGGGGAATGGGCCGCGTCCACACAGTCCCTCCGCCCCGGCTCTGACAGGTAGAGACGCCCTTCTAGCACCCGCCCGCCCGGGCGCCTGGGCGCCGAACACGCCGGTTGGTTTTGCAGCGAGCAGTGACGTCTGGGCTTCAAAGTTTAGCCAAGTCCCCGGGTCCCGCAGCCCCCAGCGCGGCACCGTTCCGCGCAGAACCGGAGTCCCGCCCTGGGGAGGCGCTCGGTGTCCCCCGACGCCCCGAGGCCGGGCAGCCGGGGCCGCTCCTGGAGCTCCGAGCACGCCCGGGGGCGGGGAAGCAGAGGGGCACTCGCCCCGGACTTACCCTGAGGGGTCCCCGCGCGCGGGCCCGCCGGCCCGTCGGATCATGCCGCCGGCAGCTCCGGGACGGTGGACGGAGGGGCTCAGGCGCCAGGCGGCCCGGGCCGCGGTGCCCCAGGCGCCCGCATTGCCCTGGCGCTGGCCCTCGGGAAGGGCCGGGCCGGGCGCCGCCGCCAGCCCCGCGCCGAGTGGGAAGCCGCCGCCGCCGCCGCCGCGCTCTGGGCGCTTGCTCGCTTCCACTTCCTGTATCGGAGCGAGCGGGGCTTTCAGGAAGAGGCTGGCCTTGGTGGTCAAGTGGGTTTTGTCAGAAGCCTGGCGGCGGCGGCGCACGGCCCCGAGCCCCCCTGGGCTGCACGGAAGCCCGGCGGCCGCGCCCCCGGGGCCGGGCCTGGCGGCGGGCGTCCAGCGGCCCGGAGCCGCCTCCTCCGGCTGGGGCCGGGAGGAAAACTTAGGGACGAGTCTCCCACGGGGCGAAGAGTCGCGTGGGAAGGAAGGCGCTCACGGCTCCCGCCCGCGCGGCCGCGGCCCGGCAGGTGGGGAAGCCAAAAGCTTTGGGCAAGGAGCACTCTGTCGCTGGGCAGGGAGCCACTGCCGTGCCTCCCGCTCGCAGGAGCCGGAGACTCACCCAGGAGCAGCCCCAGACCGGAGGCAGGTCGCCTCCTCCACCTCCCCGACTGGTGACTGGGAGCTTCATCTTGGATGCCTCCACGAACGATGAACTCACTACTTCACCAGGTAGTCTGTTCATCTACCAAGCCAGGCATACAATTCACCTATCTTGGCTACCACACTAGGTGGGATCAGAGTGGGAAAGCCAGTGAGCTCGCATAGATACAAGAGCCACAGCAACTGCGGAGGGACCAGGAGGCCTCTCTTTTAAGTGCCTGGGCACTCAAAAATGCCTCCTTAGCCCAAACTGCTCTCAGAGCATTTCACAGTGACTAGACAGACTGGACCTTACAGGGCCACCTCAGTCTAACACAGGGTTTCCCAGCCTTGGTGATGTTGACATTTGGGGCCAGGTCGGTCTTTGTTATGGGGACTGCCCCGTGCACAGCAGGGTATTTGGCAGTGTCCCTGACCACCAAGCACTAGATACCGGGAGCATCCCTGGTCCATCGTAACAACCAAAAGTGTCACCAGCCTTTGCCAGATGCCCCCAGTTAAGACCCACTAACACCTTCATTTTACGGATAAGGAAACTGAGCCCTGAAGAGTGGAGGAGACTCGCCCAAGGCCACACAGCAAGCTGGGAGCACTCGGGACTGAAGTCCAGGGCTCTGGGTACAAGCCACACAAAGACTCTTTGCACTCCATGCCTCCGCCCTTCTGCTCCCCTCACGCCCTCCTCCCCACCTTTCCGGACATTTCCACCAAATCAGCCTGGCAGAAACCAGAGAGGCAAGATTCTCTGCGCATGGACGGAAGTGCAGCCTTCTGGTGGGAACTGGCGGTGGGGTAGCCACTTTGGAAAATCCTTCCTCAGTTCCTCAAAAGGTGAAACGTGCAGTTACCATATGACACAGCGGTTCCACGGAAACAAACATGTTGTCACAGAAGCTCATGCGTGAATGTTCATGGCAGTATTGCTCATGTCAGTGAAAAAGCGGAAAACAGTCCCAACTGTCTAGCAGCTGATGAATGGGTGAACAAAACACGGTGTATCCAGGCCATGGCATAATATTAGGCCATAAAAAGGAATTCAGTGCTGATACAGGTTTCATTGTGGATGCCCCCCCAACCCCGCTTCTGGAAGAAGCCAGTTCCGGAGGACTGGGTAAGGAAAGGGTTAGGGTGTAGGCCCCTGACTCCTCTGACTGGGCTCACAGGAGGTGGCTATGGGACCAGCCTCACAGAAACCCCAAATGTGGAGAAATGCTGAGGTGGACAAAACCAGAGATAAAGGGAACAAAACAGACCTCAGAGAAGTGAGCCTTTAAGGATGTCATCAATAGTCTTTGCTCAACCCAAGATGGCGCCAGAATCTCAAGCTTCCTGGTCAGGCCTCACCTGAAGATTGCAGGAAAAGCCCCCAAGGGCAACCCATTCCTGGACCCCCTCACTCTAGAGAGCTTTTTTCCTTTTCTTTCTGTTCTCACCTTCCCCTAATAAACTTTCACTTCACTTTACCCTTTTGTGTCCATGAGATCCATTCTTTGACTCTGTGAGACAAAAACGCGGCAGCTCCTTACAGGGCCACATGGTGTAGGATTCCATTTATATAAAATGTCCAGAATAGGCAAATCTGTAAGAGAGAAAGTAAACTGGTGGTTGCTAGAGGCTGGGGGGAGAGGCAAGTAGGAATGACTGCTAGTGGCTACAGGGGCTTCTTTGGGGCTGAGGCAGTGAAGACAATGTTCTAACATTGATTCTGGTGATAGTTGCACAATTTTGTGGTCAAACTAAAAACTAGTGAATTACATACTTGAAGTGGGTGAATTATACGCTTTGTGAATTCTATCTTAATTAAAGTTATTTTATTTTAAAAATACAGCCTCCAGGAGGCTACACTGACTGCTCCAGCCATATTACTTCCTCCTCTGCCCAGATCCCTGCAGGCCTCCCTTGTTAGGTCATAACCATGCTCCTGCTGAGCTTTCCTCTCCTCCGGAGGAGATGAGAATCCTTTCCACATCTCCCCGGATAGGACTACAGCTCCTGGTTGAAAACCTGAGTTTTGAGGGCAGATGCCTGTTCAAGTCCAACCCCAGGACCTCCCAGCTGGGTAGGTCCTGGCAAACCACATCCTAGTGCCTCAGCTTGGTCATCTGTGAAAGTGACGAGTGCAAATGGACACCCACCCCAGGTGCCAGTATGAGTCACTTGCTGTTGCTAAAACAAGCTTGTGGGCTACTCTCAGGCCTCCCTGGGCCCCAGGGGAGAGGTCTATCCAACTATCACACACACCTTCAGACCCTACCATGCTGATCGGACTGCCAGTAACTCCACTCTCCCATACCCCGCCCCCCAATAAAGGCTTCTGTCAGCTTCCTGCACCACTGCTGAGAAACAGGATGAGCCCCTCAAGGCCTGGTTCCATGGGACCAGCCCCAAGGTTCTCACCACATCCCCAAAGAGGTCTCCACAAGGCCGGTTGCTCACCTGCTCTGTGAAGACAGAATTCCTCAGGTAGGCACAAGAAGAGGTCCTACCTTGCCCCTGTGGCTAGTAACTGACTGAAAAGGAAGTTGCCAAGATTCCAGAAATCTGAGCAGCTCCTGTTAGCTGTGGCCTCTGCCAAATGTGTCCTGAGTGTCCTTCCTGGGTCCCCCTCTGACTCACTCAAGTCCTCACATCACAGCCCCCCCACTTAGACACGGATGTCAGGACTCCTGCTGGGGAGGGCACATCTGCTGCTCTTGTGCTCGTGTGCTCCTTCCCCCTACCCTAACCTGTGTTTGTTAATACCCCAGCACTTTGGTTCCCTTTAAGGAGCTACTCCTCGAGGTTGGGTTCAGGTTGAGCTGACAACTTTCCATCCCTGTTTCAGAGGGAACACATTCTAGGCTGGCCAATTAGAGCCTTACACTCAACGGGCACAGTGGTTGGTTCATGGATGAACACATGACCCAAGTTGGACCAATAGGATCCCACCCTGGGAGTTTTTGTTGGCACTGTCAGGAAAAACCAGCATTTTCCTCCAACCCCCACCCAAAGCTGGCTGAGTTAGGAAAGTATGAACTTGGGGTAGCAGAATAGCCATCTGGGCCATGGTGTGGCAAAGTGGTACTCGGGAAGAAAGCCAAGATGGAGAAAAGAAATGCAGGGAGAGACCATGACCTAGTAACATCCCTTGAGGTCTAGATTCTGATGCACTTAAAGCCAGCTGCACCATTAAATATCACTGTTGCAAGAAGGAATACAGTCCTTTTTATTTTCCTTTCCTTTTTTTAAAGAAAAGATTTTATTTATATATTTGAGAGAGAGCAAGACAGAGAGAGTGCACACGCACATGAGCAGGAGGGAGGGGCTGAGGAAGAGGGAGAAGCAGACTCCCTGCTGAGCAGGGATTCCCGACCTGGAACTTGATCCCAGGACCCTGGGATCATGACCTGAGCAGAAGGCAGACACCCAGCTGACTGAGCCCCCCAGACGCCCTTTCCTTTCCTTTCTGAAAAACTCAAACACAACTGGAGTCAGGCTTCTGCTGGTCATCACCCAAACATTTCAGGCCTCCGTGACTGCAGCTTCTCCATCTTCACTCCTCACTGGGCCTGGAGGATGTTTGCTTGTGGCAGGGCTGTAGGAATGAACAGGTAAACTTTTCAACTTATTACCCCAAAAAAGAAGAGGCTGATTTGCCTCTCTGGGGTCCTCAAGGGGCAGCTCTCACCTCTGCCTCCCCACAGGTGAGGGCAAACAGACTCAGCCCCGAGGAGCCCCATGGGAATCAGGCTTCTGGAGTGTGGAGAAGGGCTTGGAACAGGGGCAAGGGCAGGAGAGCAAAGCTGAGGAATCAGACAAACTGGGTCAAATCCTACTCGGCCTCTGGCTGGGGACCCTGGCAAATCAGCCAAGGCACCAGACACATGAACAAAGCCAGTTTGGGTTCTCCAGACCAGCCCGTCTGCTGGCTGAATGCCATGCAGCGACCTCGGTCAATGTCTCGTGGAACAGGAATGATCACCAGGCAGGCCCTGCCCAAACTCTGGACTGGTAAAATGGTGACATACAATGAAATAGTTGCTGTTTGGGATATTTTGTTTTGCAAAAAAAAGCCCTTTCTGTGTTCTTTTCCAACCTCTGAGCCTCAAAAAAAAAACCCTCATCTCATACCCCATTACTTTGGAGAAAATTATTTTTAAAGAGGAGGAGAAGACACTTTATTCTTGCAAAATCAATCTGTGTCCTCAGGGGTCAGCTAGGAAAAAACTGTCTGAACTTGGGGTAGCAGGATAGCCATCTGGGCCATGGGGCTGGGGTGACCCGGGAGCAAGGCTCTGGGGAGAGCAGCAGCCTCTGCTCAGTTCTCACCATAGCTGCTGAGTGAGAAGGAGGGCCCAGGCACACAATACCTTACAGTAAAATAAATAAATAAATAAATACTGGAAATCTGGAATTCTCTAGGACCATCTCAGACTTCTAGAACCTCGCACTGGCTAAAGAAACACTTCTTAGGGCTGTGTGACCTCATAGGGCTGGTTTGGGATCTTCTGCCTGTCTTCCCTGAAATGCCATGTGTCAGAAAGGGGCAGTCCCCAAGGGTGGAGATGTGCTTCAGAAACTCAGGGGCACTCCAGGATTCCCTAGGCTCTAGAAAGGTTGGAGCCCTGACAGACATGTCCTGGGTGTCTCACCTGAGACCACGGAGGCTACCTTCAGCACTGGTCTCTGCAGAGAGAGGGTGCTCATGAGACCCTCCCCCACAAAGCTTTTAAAGCAGACCTCAACATGGATTATTATTTTTAAAAAAGATTTTATTTATTTATTTGACAGGCAGAGATCAGAAGTAGGCAGAGATCAGAAGTAGGCAGAGAGAGAGTGGGGGAGGCAGGCTCCCCGCTGAGCAGGGAGCCTGATTCTGGACTCGATCCCAGGACCCTGGGATCATGACCCGAGCTGAAGGCAGAGGCTTTAACCCACTGTGCCACCCAGGCACCCCTCAACATGGATTATTGGGGTCCTTCTTGTCCCCTATCCCACTTCCAGTCAGCCAGTTCCATCATCACTGAGGCAGAAACTAGGGGCTTCGAAGATCTTCCTCAGGGAATCCCTCCTTCGCCCAGACAACCAGCTACCTTTGTTCATTTGACTCCAAGATCTGCCCTGAGCCTGTCTGCTCCCAGCTGAAGTGCCCTCTTCACCTGCACTTGTTATGTGTTTCTAGACACAGATATGCTCACGCTTCAATTATCCTTAGTGCGAGTACAAGCTCCTTGGGAGTGGGGAGGACACTTCGTTTTAAAATTCTGTTCTACACCCCCCACCCTACCAATATTCAGGGGAGGAGCCTGCAAACAGTTGGCCCTTAAGACCCTTATGGACTAAATGAAAGCAACTTGCTACCAGGGAGAAAGGGTTCTCCATTTCTCAGTTCTGTGCCATTGTGAGGATTTCTGTTCCATGCTGTCAGAAGAGGAGCTAAAACTGGGGCCAAGAATGTCCTTAATTCAGACAGTCTCCACGGTGATGACACCAGTGAGGTACTGGGAGGTTGTGGGAGCCCTGTGCTTGAGGACTTCTCACACTAGTGGGATGAGGCAAGCCATAAGGGGATGCTCTTGGGTTTAAATGACAGAAAAGCTCTGAATCTGAGTGGCCAGAGTACCCAGGAATGGATTGTCTCATATGAATTGAAGTGTGGAGAGAGGGATGTGCATGAGCTAGCTTGCTGTGTAACACATGACCCCCAAGTAGAGCAGCTTAAACAACACGTGAATATCATCTCATGGACTCTATGGGTTGGGAGACTCCACATAATTTTGATGGTTGACTCTGCCTCAAGGTCTCACAAGACTGCACTCAAGTTGTTGGCTTGGGCTGGGGTCTCATCTGAAGGCTCGACTAAGGGGGAGTCTGATTCCAAACTCAGATGGCTGTTGGGGTTCAGTTCCTCGAGGGGCCTCAGTTTCTTGACGGCTGTTAACTGGAAGCCATCTTCAGTGCCCTGTGGACTGAATGTGATCTCTGCTTCATTAAAGTGTGAAGCCGAGAAGACAGTAGAGCAAATGCGCTGGCCAGATGTAAGGAATCACAGTCTTACATAATGTAGTCATGGAAATGGCATTCCAGCATTTGGGATCCATTCTATTAGGAAGAAAGGCACAGGTCCTGCCTATACTTGAGGGGAGGGGTATTCAACAGAAGGCAGGGATCACTGGGGCCATTTTAGAAGCTATGGACTATAGGCAGCTCCATGTGCAAAACAATCAGGGACTCAGTGTTGTCAGTCACTCAGGTCTCTTTCTCTGCTTTGACCTCCTCGGCCTTGACTTCATCCTTAGGCTGGTTCTCCTATGATTCCAAGACTGCTTTCAGTGACATTTGGGAACCCACTCTCTAGGTCCAACCTGCAGAAAAGGGGGAAGAGCTTCTCTCCTAAGCCTAGAACAGAGAAGTCCATGTGGTGTGATTGGGCATCCTATGCCTACCCCAGTCACCTAAAGAATGTCTTGTGCTGATTGGCTTAATTGGGATTCATGGTTGGTCCTAGGTTTAGAGGTGACTTTCCCCACATCATGGTGGAAAGGGGTTGAAACCTGATCAAAGTTAAGGTTCTGTGGGGAAGGAAGGAGAGAATGGATTTTGGGTAGATAACCAACAGGGCCCACAACATCTGTATAGAAATGACCAGACAAACAAGACCATGTGTGAAGAAACACTTGGGGTTGATTGGTATATTCATTATATTGATTGTGGTGGATGTTTTGTGGATATTTACATATATAGAAACATCAGATTATCAACCTTATTTTTTAAAAGGTTTTATTTATTTATTTATTTGACACAGAGAGACACAGTGAGAGAGGGAACACAAGCAGGGGGAGAGGGAGAGGGAGAGGGAGAAGCAGGCTTCCCACTGAGCAGGGAGCCTGATGCGGTGCTCGATCCCAGGACTCTGGGATTGTGACCTGAGCCAAAGGCAGACGCTTAACAACTGAGCCACCCAGGCGTCCCCAGATTATATACTTTAAAGATGCTCCATTATTGTACATCAATTATACTTTAAAAAAGCTGTTTTAAAAAAACATGTTAGACCTTTAGTCATTATGTTGTGAAAAGCACAGAAAATCAAGCAAACGGTCTTCCAGTTTTCCAAAGCTATTGTTTGATTCTGCAGAGAAGTTATTCATGTCACTGACAAATGAGTAAAGTTCTGGCCTATGTCTTTATTGTTTCACTTTGGTTGTACCTGTTAGTGTAAACATAAATGGGGTAATTTACCGCATTTTTGTCGTTTGACCAGATGCAACTATAGGTGGGTTAGAGACCCAAGAGTCTGGCAGAAATTGGTGAAAACATTCCGTGAGAATCCATTGGCCATGTGGAATTTATGGTAGAGTATTCTATATTTTATCCCTTCCTCCCCCCGCCAGTGATGGATGACCAGGGAGGCCTCAAGGAGGAGGTGGCCCTTGGTGGGTCTGGAAGGACTCAGCCTTCACACGTCTGCAGGCGGGGGGGATGGGCGGCTGCTCCAGAGAGACTCACTTCCTTGTTATCATGTCTCTCTTGGCAGCACCTGGAGTGCGCGAATGGAAAGCCTTTAAAACAGTGACTTCTGGGAAACAAATCCACATTTTTGACAAGAGGCCAGATGATAGAACACTAGCAGCTCATCAGATCTGAGATGGCTCATCTAGCAGAAGGCAAGACAGGAGGCCGAGGCTGTTCTTTGGGCAATGGAGTACGCCCTGTCCTGTGACCCTGTATGTCAAGGTGGAGAGAGTGCTCCAGGAGCGAGGACACCTACAACATGATTTCTGCCCCCTCCCCTGGGAACTCGTCATGTTCTGGTAGGCCATGTCTGATTCATCCATGTGTGCCCAGGTTAAGGGTTCAGGACAGTTGAATAAATGAGACAAAACCTGTGTGCAGAGTATATTACCTACCTATCCATTGATGTATAAAAAATTACCCCAAATTTAACAACCTTAAACACAATAAGCACTTTTGTTTGTTTGTTTTTAATAATCTTACAGTTTCCATAACTCAGGAATCCTGGAGCAGCTTAACTGGTTGGGTCTGACTTGGGATCTCTCATGAGGCTGCAGTTGAGATGAAGGTAGGCAGCCATTTTGTACTCTGAGGCCATATGCTGAGGAAGACAGGGCAAAAATAGAGGAGGCTGGGTTTACCCCGACCGTGGAGTGCTACACCGGTCTGGACTGAACACCTCTGTCTTCTCGTGAAAGAGAATAAAGTCCTACCCTGTGCAAGCCACGGGATTCTTCTGGAGTAGGATCTCAACAAGTAGAAATAAAGGAAGGGCATCTCTTCCTGTGTGAATAAAGGCCTGGAGGGAGGACCCTATTTACCGCTCAAGACAGTGTTGAGGAAAAAATGAGTTACTGCCTCAGCGAGCTTACATGCCCATCTTTGAGAGGTGCTGTAATGTGGGTAATTACTAATCCTTCTTGTTTATGTCTGGCCTTGCAGACCAGGACTGTATCTTACACTTCTTTGTATGGTGTGTTTGGCAGAAAAAGATGTTCCTTAACTACTTGGCGGTAAGGCCGTGATTTATTTCTATCTCACTTCTCCCTTTAGGGGATACTCACTTCCTCTGAAACTCAAGCGTGGTGTCCTCAAGCCTTTTTCCTTGTGAGTAAAGCCAGGGTGGTTCATTTAAACTCATGGGTGGCAACAAGCTGGTCCATTTGAAAAGAAACCTGACCCAACACTGGTCTTCCAGTCTCAGCCTGGGCCTCTGCTGCCAACCCAGGAGAGAGTCCATGACCTGTGGCACTTACCAGGAGTCTCTTGGGACTTCAAGTAAGAACATCTCCAAACATGGACTCACTTCCTTGAAGAGTGGCTGTGAAGGTGCCTGGAGGCAGGGGTGGGACCTGGGACCTGCTGGCTGCTTCAAACCAAACAGCCTGATTCGTGGGTCGTCAGCTCCACGCTTGCCTGCTGTGTGACCTTGGATAAGTTTCTTAGCCTCTCTGGGCCAAACATCCCTCTTCTGAAAGATGGGTGGAGGCACACTTATCTCACCTCTGCTTTCGGAGATGAAGGAAGTTGGCTAACAGTGTCTGTTTAGTAAGCTTGTGACAAATGTCAGTTTCCCTCCACTGGTGTATTTTTTTTTTAATTTTTCCTTTATTGGCTTTATATAAAAGCAGAAAAGATGCCCAGCTCCATGGGCTCTGCAGCGGGCTCTGCAGAACCTTCCACCTTGGGCCCTGCCCCTGCCAGGGGTGCCAAGCGGTGTGTTTGGGAAACTTTGGGTTCAATTTTGCTGCCAGTAATTCTTGCTGCCTTAGCCAAAGTGATGTTGGGACCGGAAAGGAAGGAGTAGCATCTGTGCTCCCCAGGGGTCTCTCCACGGAAGCCCCAGAGGCTGACCCTGCTGGCTGTGGTCCTCACAGGGACCTTGGCCCAGGGCATGGCAGGCTACGTGATTTCTGCAAAATGAAAACGTGAGATTCCTTGCTCAAAAGGTATTGCTGATTTCAAGGCAGCAATAGCAGCACGAGACCCTTCTATGTGTGGGACCCTCTAAGCATGGGCTCTGTGACTGCACGGGTGACGGAGGGTGACCAGCATCCTAGTTTGCCACAGCCTGATGGGTTTCCCGGGACTTGGGGCTTTTGGTGCTGCTCTGGATGGTCCCAACTTGGTCCCAGCACTCTGGCTGGCTCAGCTCCTCAAGGAGCCTCCATGGCTCTCGGACCCCTTAGCCTCCGCGGTGTCCAACTTCCTGGCCTCGATGTCCGGGTCAGCCCCACGTGCAGGGCTCCTATGGGTCAGGAGCCCTGCGAGAGGCACTCTGGGTCCCCTGCCTGGGGAGCAGCCTCCCTGCGTGCCTCGCTGTGCTGCCCGCCCTTGACCCTGTGAACTGGACCTTCAGACAGCAGTGCACAGGGCTTCCTCCTCCCAGGGGCCTCAAGGGTGGAGGGTGTGGCAAGCATTTTTTTTTTTTTTTGGCATGCTTTAAAGAAAAAAATCATTCATGACACTTACTAAAGAACAAGGAAGACTTTATTCAGGGAGCGTCATTGCCATGGGTGCAGGGATCACTGCAGTGGGAGAGAGCCATTGGGCTTGAATCTGAAAACAGCAAGGAAACGTGGGGATTTATATCCAAGGAGCAGGGTGGGGTCAGTGGGTGGAAAATTACTGAGAGGACACATTAGGGGGACAGGGGTTCTGGCTAGACTGACCTAACAGGGCTCTTGCTAAAGCTGGGCCAGGGTAGTCAACATCACCTGGGCTTGGTGGGGGACAAGGAGCCTGCTCATAGGTAGAGGGTGACCAGTGTGGAGGATCCGGGGTTCTGGCTAGACTGACTCGTTAGGATTCCTCCTGAAGCTGGATGAGGTGGAGAGAAACCTGGAGCCCCAAAGTTCAGGGCCTGGCGGAGAAGACAATTCAGAGGAGCCTGACCAAAGCTTGGCCAGGAAGAGGCTGTCACAAAAGCCTTTGGCCGTCTTGGTTCCCCACAGCTTTTATCTCAGGTGCTCTCTCTCCCGGGACAGAGGTCCCCAAGGAGGCAGCTTGATGCCGTCCTGCCCCACCTCCCTCTCCCTGTCCTTCTCTTCCTGCCTTTCCCTGGTCCCAGGGCTGAGCCTCAAAACAACAGGCCATCTCCCCACTATGGGAGAAACCATCATTCCTAACTGTAGGCTTGGTTCTTAATGTCCTAACTGAAGTCCCTCAAACCCTCAGCAGTCCCAACCCCGTTGTTCCACCTTCAGGAGATCAAGGATGCGGCCTCCTGGAGAGAGAGCAGGGGGGGGCAGCCAGTCAGGATGGAGGGTTCCCCAAGCGAAGCAAGTTGTCTGTTCCTCCCGTACTCCCAGCTGCCTTTCCTGGGTTGGGGCTAGATTGGAGGCGCTGGGTGTGGGCTGGGACCCACCATCTCTCAGTGGGCTCAGTAGCCCTGTGTGATAGGCTTCACTGTCCCAGTGTGGCCGAAGAAGGGGCCATCTTTGGAGAGGCTAAGTCCCTTAGCCAAAGTCCCGGACTCCCACCTGCTCCTGCTCCCGGGGCTTCCTGCCTTCCTCTCTTGACTTTCTCCTTTCTCTGACAATCGGTTCCCAGGGCCTGCAGGTGACTTGAGCCAACAGATCACTCAGTAAGCATCGAGCACGTGCGCTTAGCCGCCCCCACCCCTGCCCCCCCTCCGCCCCCGTGCCCTGGATCCTCACTTCTCCGGGTTCCAGACTCCTGGCCAATGGCTCCTACTCTAGCCTCCCCACCCCGCCCCAGGCCAGCACTTCTCCATCTGCAGAGAGAGGGTTCTGAGATTGGAAAGCAAGGCAGCCTCTGTCCTGTCAGGCAGGCTCCGGTGGTGCCCCAGTGCCTGACCTGCCCCAGCCCCAGCAGACTTGGCCTCCCTCAGCCTCCTCCTCCTTAATGTCATTCAGGCTTGGCACGGGTTTCCTATGGCTGCTGGAATGAATGACAGCACAGCTAGTGGCTTTGAACGCCTCAGGTGTATTAGCTTGTAGTCCTGGAGGTCAGAAATCCAAAATGATGGGCTAAAACCAAGCTTAATTTTCCTTCTGGAGGCCCGAGGGGGAAAATATGTCCTGTCTTTTTCAGCTTCTGGAGGCTGCTGGAATTCCCTGGCTCACGGCCCCAAACCCCTCTGACCTCTGCTTCTATCCTCACATCCCTGCTTCCCTCTGATGAGGACCCTTGTGAATATATTGGGGCCACATGGACAGTCCAGGAGAGTCTCCCGTCTCAGGACCCCCCAACTTCATCACTCTGCAAAGTCCCCTGTGCCACGTAAGGGGCCAGAGGCATGGGTTCCCGGCACTGGGACGTGGACTTCTTTGGGGGTTTTTGCTCTGCCTCCCACAGGCTCCATGATTTTTCCAGCTTGAGTTATTTGAGCATATCTGAATTATCTCCAAGTTGTATTTTTTCCTTCTTCATCGCCTCTTTTCAAATCGGAACTATCTGGTGTTAAATGTGTTTCCTTATGCATGGCTCATGCCTTGTGCATCTACTATCTCCCGTTGCCACCCCTGACTCCCTCCGTCCACTGAGCTGCACTGTGAGTTCTGTCTTTCCTGCCTTCCAGCATGATGGGGTGCCCTCCTCTGACCTCCCATCTCCTGAGCTTTCTCCCTCCCAGAACTTGGGGGCTCCTTGCACTGGTTGGGGGGTGAGCCTTCCATCTCTGCCACCTGCAGTTGTCTTAATGCTTGGCACAGAGCAGGCCTTCAACATGTGTCTGTTGAATAAATCTGTGAATGACAAAATGTGCTCTTTTTCACTTCCAGGGCCCATCTGAGACATACAGTTTAGAAAGCCCCAACTTGGTGCGCTTCTATAGTTGGTGCGGGCCGTGGGTGAGTATATCTCAACTTGAGACTACTCTAGAAAACCCCAAATGCGTAATTGTCTAGGGAGGCCTTGAAGGCAGAGGTGAAGCTTCTTCCGCTCCAGGACAAGGGCTGGGGGAACTCTTAGAGGCAGAGAAGATCCCTCTAGCTGCTGCATGAAGGCTGGGTCGGGTAGAGAGGGAGAGTGGAGGCTCCAGAACCAACTGGAAGGTGTGGCTAGGGGCCCACCATGGCTACAACCCGGGATTGAGAGGTTGCAAAGAAGACTGATTGCAAGGGAGGCATGGAGATGACCGTGTCCAGCCCTGGGGGTGTTGGGAGGAGCTGACCTTTGGCAGCCCATGACCTGTGAGATAGTACTCTGAGATGGGGTGGCAAGAGGAACTTGGCTTTTTTCTCCTAACATTTTATTACCAAAAAATTCCAAATATACAGAAAAGACCAAAAACGTGTTCGGTGAACACGCACATATCGACCCATCCACCCCCTACCATTTGACCAAATGTGCTTTAACACACATCAGCCATACGTGCATCCATCTCGTATTTTCAGTGTGTTTCGAAGTAAGGTGCAGCCATCGGGACACTTCATCCCCAAACTCTTTAGCCTGCTGTGTATAATTTGCTGGAGTTCAATGTTTGCTTAAGGTTCTTTTTTCTCTGCTTTTGATAATCTCTTCCTTTCTTCCTTTATTCGTTATTCTTCTCTATCCCATTGACATGTTGATGGACATTTGAGCTGTTTTAAGCTCTTGGCTATTTTGAATAAAGCTGCTGTGAACACTTGCCCACTTATAAATACGGGATTATTTTTGATCACGCTGACTTTATAGCCCTGGGGAGGCTGAAGAGTCCAACAGGAGGCTAGATGTGCAGGTGAGGGGCTCTGGAGGGACTGAGCATCTTGGGGCTGGTGCTTTGGGGGATAGTTGTGAGGGTGCTTATCCTCGGTGCATCTGGGAAGGCTGAGCTAGGTCAGTGGTGCCTGACCTAGGTTGTCCGTTAGAATCACCTGCAGGTTTTAAAACCCTGCCAGCTTGATCATTCTGAGGCACGGCCCTGGGCAGCTGTGTGTTTTAAAGTTCTAAAGATGGCTCCAATGGGCAGCCAGGATTGAGAACCACCAGACCGAAGAAAGGGAGGCTCCAGAATGGAATGCAGGCAAACACCTTCATTTAAGGAACAGGTAGAGGAGAAGCCAGGAGACAAGATGCAGAAATAAAGACATGGGGACAAAATTCACAGTATTCAAATCTGCAGAAAGATTGAGGACAATGGCAACCCAAGGGTATTGTGGTCTGATGACACATCCAGGGCAGAGGGTGGGATGTGAGACCTCAAAGGTAGTGAGGGGAAGCACAGTCTCAGAAGAGTGTGCTTTTGGGGGGATGGAGAGAGATCAGAATCTATTCCTTCCCTCTGCACTGGCTGGTGGACCCCAGCTAGCAAAGGCCATATCAGTGGACCACCAGGCCACAGTGAACTTGGAACTGCCTGGGGCAACTTCTAAAAACATCAAAAGCAAGTTGATATAGAGCCTGAGTTGTGAAATCAACTAGGAGGCGGGCCCCCAGGAGGGGACAGACTCAGCCAAACACCTGCTACCTGGTCTGCTGTGGATAGCCACGAGGAGTGGAAGGAGACTTGGCTTCTCAGCCGGCTCTCCCAGTGAGTAGCTGAGTCCCCGTGCACAGCCAACACACTCTCTGTACCTCGTTTCCCCACCTGTGGCACGGAGGCAACACCTGCCCGTGTTTCACTGGCTTCCTAAGTCATGAAGCACCAAATGGGCTAAGGGATGCCGAAGTGCTCAAAAACAAGGGCACATGCCTGCTGGACCCACAGAGACTATTGGACTGGAATTACTAAGACACTCATGGATCAACTTTCAACAGGAAAGAGTTCAAACAAAAGGGTTTTCCGTCTCTCTTTTATAAGTAGAATTTCTACCGGTGGGAAAGATTTTTAAAGCATATTTTAAAATTGCAATTCATGGTTGGTGCACACTTTATAAAGTGAATAGAAAAATGCAATGAGAAAGCAGATTGCGGCATAACATTATCCATTGTATTGCCATGAATATGTGTATTCTGTTCCTGTTTTTGTCTTGTAGATCAGTACCAGTCGGTAAGCCAAGCCGGCACAGGTGCCCCGGTCACACTCTGAGTAGGGCTGGTCTCTCTCCTCACTTCTCAAAGTAGACCAGTAGCCTTGGCATCATCTGGGAACTTTCTAGAAACGTACCATCTTTGGCTCCATCCCCTGCCCCCTGAACCAGAATCTGCCTTTTAACAAGACTCCCAGGTGGTTCATGTGCGTTCAAGTTTGTGGCAGCCCCCGAGGCAGCTGGGTCTCGGGAAACTTGCAGAATGAAGGTCTCGGGAAACTTGCAGAATGAAGGAATTAACCAGGACCTCCCCTCCTACTCTCAATTTCTCATAACACAGGAGCTGCTGGCCTAACCTAGTTCAGATGAGCAGGACCGGCTACACAATAAATTATTAAACACTACATTGGAAACTAATGATATACTATATCTTGGCTAATTGAATTTAAATAAAAAATTAAAAAAAAAGTGCAGGGCTCAGTGCAAAAATGAGAATGTGGGGCCCCTTTTTAAAAAAATCATTAAGTAATCCGAAATGGTGACAACCAAGCCTGGCGCCCTTCTGAGTGTGAGCCCTTTGTGACTGCGTGGGTCCCCTGCCCATCAAGCTGGCCTTGTTGATGAGATAGGGAATGGTTGAGGTCATTCTGGACTAGCCAAGATAAGTCACAACATTTCTGTCTTGTTTGTATTCATGCCCAAACATTATAATTAAAGAGCTCCAACCCTCATCCTTTTTGAAGTTTATTTTTTTTCTCGATATGCCAATAGAAATGGTTTTAAGTGGCTGGTATTCCAATGGAAAGAATCCTTCCAAAAAATGCAATTTTGTATGTGTCTATTAAAACATGAATGGAAGCTCTATATAGGGAAAGCCAACTTGTACTCATTTATTTTATTGACGGCGTACAGATTTGGATAATATTGCATTACAATACTGACTGCTAGATTTCTTATAAAGATTTAGTTCATATTTACTCTAGATTTTTTCTTCACAATAAAAATAAACTCATGCCAGTGAGTAACCAATAATATCAATTCATTCAAATTTAATGACAGTTTTATTAAACTAAGAATCTCATATCACAGAGCATTCACAGTGCGGGAGGTCACAGTTATTGAAAAAATAAATAGTAAGATAAATATATTTAGTATTTACAACTTTTCAACTCATTGCTCCTGCTTTGCCTGTTAGAACGAACAAGGATGGTGGTGTTCAGCCCAGCATGCCAGAAATGTCTGGGGGCGGGGGGCTCAAGTGACATATGAGAGCCCCAGAAGTTCTCAGTTTAGGTCATTTTTAAGGGGGTTCTTTCTGGACACGAGAGCCCCCTGATTCTATCTACCTGCTGTTTGGTAGGACATGGCCGGACCCCAGGAAAGTCCCATGGTCCTGCAGAAACTGTGCCCAGCTTGCCTCTTGGGCATCTGGGATGTGCCCAGCCTCTCTCCTCACTTATCCCTTTTCTTAGCACCTCCTGCCTCTGCCCACAGGCCCCCCGCCATCTGGCAGCCTTCTCTCCGCTCCAGGTCATCAAGGCTCTCTTTGTGTTCCCCAGCAACCACTCCTGGCTGGCAGCTGCTGGCCAGGAGACACAGGCAGAAGGTCCCTTGCTCTGAACGGGACATCCAGCCTGCTGGACTAGCAGCCCCCTGAGGAAGTCCCCAAGAGCTGGCCCCCAGAGGCTCAGCCACAGCTCTGTCTGCTGGGTCTCCAGAAATCCATGGTCTAGGCCATGTGCAGGAAGCGCCCAGAAGCATTCTACAACTCTCAGAAGGGTACTTCTGTAGGTGAGGACAGGGATGACCCGTGGCCAGGAAAAACAATAACCACCACTAGAACATTTGATTTGGAAAAATGGGAGCTGCCTGGCTCACAACACAGTCATTTTCAGTGTGAGGAAAGGCCTTGCTCCTTCTGTCAAAGGAGACTGTCCATCTGGATAATTGGGAATTCTTATCTTGGGAATTCTGGGGGTGGGAGCAGGAAGAGTGCTGTTGTCTGGGACCCTCCTTTTCTGATCACACCAGACCACGCAACCAGAAACCCCAAACTGCCCATACTTTCTCTCGATAGCTTAAAAAAATTGTTTTCCAGCAGTGGGATAGGGAGGGTACATACCTTCTCCAGGATTAAGGCTTTTTTTTTTAATTGGCTTTGACCATGGAAAAGTCCCAACCAACATGTTGCATAAAAAGCAACTGTTTAAATTCTGGCAAGGGCGGGAATACGTGCGGATTATGCCCAAATTTGTCATCAGGCTTTTAACCAAGGAGCAACCAATCCCAGACCCACAAATCTAACGGTGGTTTGACCTTCACAGGGTGGTGGGGACAGTGGGCATTTTCCACTCTCAGAGCTGCCCTCCATGACCCCCAGTCTGTCTCAGGGTACTCAGGCCACAGACATTTCCTCAGACTCGGAAGAGGGCATGTTTTTAGCCCCTGCTGCAAAGTGCGTGGAAGACACATGCCCTTGAGCCCTGGATACGCACACTCCTGTACAAAGCGAGGGACAACCCTGGAAACATGAAGATAAAAGATGAAACAAAGCAGGGCCACCAGCCCCTGGCGCGCGTGTGAGGGTTTAGCAGAGAAAGTGGGACCAGGCTGACATTGTCATTGAAAAATTAGAATTAAGAAAAAAATCTCCACACAGTATCAAAGCTCTAATACCAGCAAGCTGGCTTCCTTGTCTGATGGAAAAAGCTGCTCCACCCAGGTGGCCGAATGGGAGAAAAGCCCCTGTTCTCCTGATTTTATGCCGACACCTGCTTCCTCAGTGTTAGGCAGCATTGTAACAGGCTGGATGTTCTCCCGCCGGCTCCCAGGCTTGAGGGATGGCCTGACACAAAGCTAGTCTCCCAGCCTGAGATTCCTCATTAAGAAGCAAATACAGCAATCTAAATGTCTTTGAAAACTCCATGCCCCTATGGTCTGTGCCCTTTGGGGAACGTTTTCTAGAGCGTTCTGCCTTGTAGGGATGGGTCCACGGAAAGACCGTCTTGTTCTGCCCACATGACTGGTGCAGTGGGAAAGGCTCACCAGTGCTGGAGGGGCCCCTTCTCTGTGCTTTCAGAAGGTCTGAAGGGAGCCTTGCCAGGTGATCAGCTGCAGCCACCAGAAGAGCTGGGCAGCACTTGTCCACACCTGGTGGGGGTGAGGGCCCAGCCACTCTGGATGAACCCACATAGAGAGGGTGGGGTCAGGGAGGCAGCATTTTGGGTGCATGTGGTGGTGGTGGTGGGGGGGAATGATGGATTTTCTGCCACCCAAGAGATGCCCAGAGAGCATTTTCAGAAATTTCTGGAAGTTTCTATGAGCACAACGTGGCCACAAATCTGCCAAGATGTGATCCCTCTCAGGTGCCCTGGACACATCTGCTAACTGTCCCAAGGGGAGAAAGACACCCAGAGATCTGTAACGGGGGGTGGTGGTGGTGCAGAACTGACCCTCCCCCAGGCCATCTCACCCATCTCACCTCTGTCCACCCCCACCTTAAGGAGAGGGTGGGGCCCTAGGACTCCGGCAGGAGAAATGCTAGGAGGACGGAAGGGCAGCAGGCAAGCAGCCGCCCTCACTCTTCCCAGATTCCCAGCCTGTGTATGGAGTCCGGCATTCCCTGAGGGCTGGGCTCCAGCTGATGTGGTCAGGCTTGCAATCCTCATCAAAAGGGAAGAGAAGGGTCAGTTTCTTTCTTGGGGACCTAGACTGCTGGGCAGCCCAGGAGGGGGTCTTTGGTTGGGGTCTGCAGGACTGCCCTAGAGTGACGTGCATGCCAGCCACCTGGTTTAACCCGGCTCTAGGGGGGTTCTGCCTTCTCAACTGCTTGGGTCTGTAAGAGCAGGGGATTGACAGGAAGAACAAAGACGTAGCCCTAACAGGTGTGTGGGGGGCGCAGGCAATGAGCAGCGAGGTCTGTGCACATGGGTGAGATTCAGAGACTAGCAGGTTCTGGGAAGGATAATGACTCTGCCCTGTCCTGCTTGTCGTGCCCTTCACCATGAGTCTTCCCACCAGCTAACCCAGAACCTTCCTCCAGGGCCAGGCTTTTAGACACTGCACACCTAACAATCCTGTCCCTGCTTGAGCTGGTAAGGGCAAATTTCAGACTAGAAAAGGGCAGGAACCACCTGCTATTGATTCTACATGCATTTTCCATCTCAGTACCATGGTTCATTTTTTTTTTTTTTCTGCTCCCAAGGAGAAGAGCTAAATTTATTTTTTTTTATTGCCTTTTTTTTTTTTTTTGAAGCAGAGTCATTACCTCATGCTAATTAGCTTCGGGAATAAAATAAAGGATGTAATCCTGCATAGTGATAAAAGTATTATTTGAAAATGAAGGCCTAATTAATTAAGCAATTCTTTAAACTTGTGATGGAAAAATATTTAGTTAAAAAAGGGAATTATTCACCTACAGTCTACATATAGTTTCCTAGATACAATAAATACATAGATCCTTTAAGGAAGTTACATTGGCACATTAGAGTCAAAAGAGAATTTCACCAGCAGGAGTGCTCTAGGTCCTAGAAACACTATTTTTTTTGAACTCTCAAACTGCAACTGTAGGATACTGTGTCATCTCAAAGGGACCCTACTGAAGGAAGAGGCAGGTAATTAGGATGCTTTTCTGAAAGCCACACAAGGATTCAGAGACGTGAACACCAGCACAGACATCATCAGGGTCCACGTGGCCTGTGCCTTGTAGTTAAAAATATCTTTTTGTCTTTATCAGGAAAAAAAACAGGGACACTGGAGAGGGACAGCTATTAGGATCTATGCTGGGCCACCAGGAGTCAATTAAATATTTGCTGAAGTTTTAACTTAAACAATGAGAACTGAGCACAAGGGCAAGGCTATGTCTCTACCTGCCCCCCACCAAGGATGGCCAACCCACTGGCTGCCCAGGGAGGGGTGATGCCTGGGAGCTTGGCTCCTGGTCTGCTACTTACTGAGAATTGACCTAGAGTCATGTGACCTCTCCCAAGCGGGGAGAATCATCCCTCCTTACATCAAAGGGCAGTTCTGGCCATGTCAAGTTTATACCAATGATCCCACTGACTCCCTGGCCTCCCACTGAGCTAATTTCTTAGGAAAATCACCTTCAGCCTCAACTTGAAGACCACTGAGCCCGATCTAGGTAGAGACACAATAGAGGAGCTTTAGTACGGTGTAGCTACTAACACTGATAGAATCCAGAACAGATGCCTGGTGACCGAGTTCCCTCCCGTCTTAGGCTGTGCTCACTGAAAGGACACAGACGTGAGCACTTCCTCCTTCTGAAATTCAGGAGGCCTTAGCAGGCACAGCAACAAATTCCACCTCAGGTCACAACCTTTGGGTTTCGGGAAGGAATTACCTATTGCATCTTCAGCTCATCACCCACGACTGATCCTTGGTGAATCGCTAAAAACCTTCTTTCCTCACCCTGTCCGGGGCAGTTCCCAAACATTGTGCAAAATACCCCCTTATTAAAAGTGCATCAACTCCGATAGACTTTTGCAATAGAAATATTAAAAAAATAAGAAAAAAAACCCTCTATATAAAATGAATTGTGCTTTCTTTTCAGAAACCACGAATGGTTTGTGTTCATAAATCTTTTTAATATAGATCTGAGAGCTACGAAGCAGGTGAGAACTGTTTAATATTTTTTCTATCTCTTCGTGACTCCGCCTCCCATCCTTGGCCCTTCACAGGCAGCCAACTCTAAGGCTCAAGAAACCCAGCCCTAAAAAATGCCAAGTTATGGTTTTCATACTTGCCTCCGGGAACTGAGGGTGATTCTTTGTTTTTTAGGCAATCTCTCTTCTTGCTCTTACCTATTACGTGTGGCATGCTCGTTCCAGCTCAGCAGGCTATGAAATTTGCTGGGCACAGAGACAATCGACTCTTGCAACAGGGTAGCTTATGAGAGGAGAGCATTTAACAAAGGAACGAAAACCCCACACGGACGTCGCGCCGCATCACACGGAAGGTCTGGAATGTATGGGTCCAGGCAAGCATCTCTGCTGTGTCTCTGAATTAGCACCCAGATCGATGTTAGTCTTTCACGCTTTTCTACATTCCAAACCAAACGTCTCAGTGTCAGTGCAACACGATACACATAGGGTTCGTTTTTTCCATGAATGGTTACCTTTTTGGTCCCCAGCATGACCTTTTTGTATGGAATGCGATTTTTTTTTCAAGTATGATGATCTATAGGACATTTTATTTTTAATATTTCGTTGCTCAGTCTCTGAACGCCTCAATACAAGTGATAAGAAAAATTCACGCGTGTTCCCTCCTTCTGGCTGTGAGACGCTCTTTCCATGCTTCCGAGTTTTCCAGAGAAAGGGGCAGAATGTTTGTCCTTAGGGGGCCCCCCAAAACCCTCAGCAGGGTAAGGCCCTGACCCCTCCAAACTGTGAGTGTTTCCAGCTGAGGTCAGAGGGCCTGAGGAGCATATGAGGCCGGAGGGACTCACTCCCTCTGGCCCAGAGGTGACACTGGAGAGTGACATTTCTGCTTTGCACTGGCCCCCAGGGACCTCACGTTCTCCCAGCCGCCTCACTTCCGAGGCCACCTGGCGACAGGAAGACACATTGCACACAGAAGTCCTCACTAAAGTGTCTGAGAGAGGCGAGGCACACGCCACATCCCTGTGGCTGCCCGCTCAGGGGTCTGTCAGGTGGCCCGGACGGTGCCCCCTGGATCTTGCCTCATTTGCGGAGGGCAGAACTCCGAGGAGGAGGAGAAGGACACCCAGTGGCCTTGCTCACGCCCGGACAAAGACCACGATGGCTCTTCCTTCCAGCATGTGGCAGAACAGACAGCGACCACCGAGGCAGGAGAGGTTCGCGGTGGGGGACAGGGAGAGAGCAGGGACACCGGTGCCAGAGTCCAGAACAGCTCCCGGGGCAGGGGATTGGAGGGGCAGTGCCTTTAATCATCTTCTCGGCACATGGGCAAGTTGACAAAGGTGAAGACGTTGAATTCTATCATTATGGAGAAGCACAAGAAGACGGCGTAGAGGGCCAGCACGCAGATGCCCAGCTTCCGGTCCAGTCTCCACTTGTTGAGGTGGATGCCGAGGACCTGGAGGGACAGAGGATGGAATGCAGTTTCCCAGGCATTTTCCCTGGAAAACTAGACACATACTACAGACCCCAGAACTGTCTCCAAAATGTGCACAAGGGTAGAGTGGTGCTGCAAGGCACACCCGTGGTCTGGTCAGACGGAGCCCCATGGGCTTGAAGACCTGTCTGATGGAAGGGCCAGCCAGTTCTCCAGGCCTGTGGGCTCTGAGCAGGCACACTGCTTCCTTGGGACCCAAGTGTCCTCAAGGCCCCTTCTGCCAGCTAGAGCCTTCCTGCCCAGACCTTCTCTTGGGACAACAAGGGACATTCTCGGAGTCCTCCCTTTGCTGCTGAACTTGCCTCCTCTTAGGCAAAAGTTCCAGTGCATCTGTTGGCTCACAGCCTGGTTAACTTGAGCTTGGTGTGTTAGCCGTGTGTGTGTGTGTGTGTGTGTGTGTGTGTGTGTGTGTAGACGGGCTTGGAGCACATCCTCATTCTACATTCCTTCTAGACTCTCCCACACTTCATGCCTTTCTTTCTTGTCTCCTAATCCAGATTCCTAAGGACTGGGTCACATTTACCCCATCAGAGCACAGCCATGGACTCTGTGGAGACAGAACAATCTGGGTTCAAATCCCAGCTTTGCCGTTTCCTACCCCCATGACCTTGGGCGAGGTAATTAACCTCTCGGCTTCAATTTCTTCTGCAAAATGGGGATGGTCTCATCAGGTGGCCATGAGGACTGAATAAAATAAGCAGAGGCAGAGTTACAGAATGTATAACTCAGGCCCAGGCGCGTGGAAGACGGTGGCCTCAGTAGTACTCTTGTGCCAGCCCTGAGGCCCAAGAGTCATACCCCCTCTTTCACCGCCTTCTGTCAGCTCAGGTAGGCGGGGGAAATTTCTCTCCTCCTGGCATGAGTGAGGAAAGACGGAAGGGGCAGTGGGGACCCAGCGATGTTGTTTACTTGCTCTGGGGACTTAGTCACTGAGGGAAAAATATAGTGGCGGATGCCAATATTCTTGGCACACATTGTGTCCGGAGGGATCTGTGAGTTTGTGTTTTCTCATTGTCAGCCCTCACGGCCCAAGGGAAGTGAGGGGGGTTTCAGAGACTTTGGAAGTGACAAGGCAGGATCAGAAGGAACAAAGGGCAATTCCAGAACTACAAAGACTCACTGTGAGAGCCACAGAGCCCAGCAACAGCACCACGGAATAGACCAGACCCCGGCTGTTGATCTTCACCTGAAAAAAACAAACACATGTGCCCTGAATATCGGGGCTGCTCAGGGCCCTGTCCTGAGAGCCTAGGGCACCCCAGTGTATTCCTTCTGGAAAGCATTGGTGGGTGTTCATGGGGCGTACATGGTGGGGGTCGGTTGGCTAACCGTGGATTTAAGTCTCCACTCCGTGTGAGGGAACAGATGAGGAGTGGATGCGCATGCCCGTGAGCAAAGGTGTGGGGAGGCTGCACGTGGGGCTTCCCCGAATAGGTGCCCCTCAGGCCGTTCCAGAGGAACCCTGGAAAATGGGTGCCAGGGTGCCAAGGAGAGGGGGGCAGTGCGTTCCATGGGGGCTCTCTGCTGGGACAGGGCCAATGACACAATCCATTCCCATCAAGGGCTTGTGTCTGGTGTTCCTGTGGCTTATAAGGCGTGGGGGGAGGGAGCTTACCGTGGACCCATAGTTAATGACCATGGTCTGCAGGCCCCACGGTATGCCGAGTCCCACTAGGATGTCAAACACGTTGCTTCCTATGGTGTTTGAGACTGCCATGTCACCAAGGCCTAAAGTAGACAATTGATGCGTGTCATTCACGGAGATTAGGTGGCCGGAGACCCCTATTGGGGTCCTAGTAGTGCTATTCTTCAGAAAGGAGTTCCTTCTTCATGGACCCCACATTTCAGAAGCTTCCTATGAGGTATAAGTCCACTCCATATAAGGGGGGCCTCCTGGGGTGTGAAAGATGACCCTTAAGATTCATATGTTAGAGTCCTAACCTCCAATAGCTCAGAATGTGGCATTATTTGGAGATAGGGTCTTTGCAGGGATCATCAGCTTAGAAGGAGCCATCGGGGTAGACCCTAATCCAATATGACTGCTGTTCTCAGAAGGGGACACCTGGACACGGCACAGAGGGAACATGAAGATGGCCATTTTTAAGACAAGGAGAGAGGCCTGGAACAGATTCTCCCTCACAGTGTTCAGGAAGAACCAACTCTGCCAACACCTTGACCTTGGGCTTTTAGCCTCCAGAACCATGAGCCCACACATCTCTGTTGTTTGTGCTACTTTGTTATGGCAGCCTTGGGAAAGGAACACTGGACCCTTCATCATTTCTCCTGCCCGGCCTGTCTGCTGATCTTCTCCGAGGACCCACTATGTGCTTCACCTCATTGAATTCTCCGAGGTGTTGTCCTCATGCCAGATGATGGAACCAAGGCTTGGGGCGTGCCCAAGGTCACACAGTTTGGGAGGGGCCCAGCATCCTTCAAACAGAGCCAGGATGTGTCCTTGGGGCTCAGGTGATGGCCTCACCACCTGGGCTCAGAGGATGAGGCATCAGGTCTCATGCCCTAGAGCCTTCTGCAGGGTAAATAAACTCTTTTCTCCCAACTAGACTAGAAGCATCTTAGAGCCTAGAGGCCTCACCATCCTCCTCTGCATTCTGTCCAGTTGGCCGGAATCATGCTAGCCACACAGTCGAGGGACTTAACAGCTCAAGGGGTATTACAAGTTAGAAAACAAACTTGCGAAGATAAGACTCCTGCTGGGTGCCATCTGCTTGAACCTGGCCATCCAGCTTTACGCTGACATGACCATCAGAACCCGGGACGAATACAAGAGCGTGTGCAATGAACGAGCTGGTAACAGCTTGCAGCCCTAAGACTGCTGGGTTCCTGAGAAGCTTGCAGCCGCTCAGCCTGGCACCTGGACAGCTGGTTCGAGGCCGCCTGAGCACCGGCCCGGCAGGGGTGGGGGTGGGGAGCTGGACCACCCCCTCCTCCTGTCCTGTTGCTGTCACCTGCAGTCCTCCAGGACACAGTGCCTCCCTCAAGGACCTCATGTTCTTCCCCCCTCTGTCTCAGCGTCGTGCTGAGTGCCTTTAACATCTTGGCACTGACCCTGGGGCATCACCCTCCCAGGATATCAGTCTCTGGAACAAAATAGGGACATGCAACAGCTATTTTGGGGCAGTTACTCGCCTCTGGGGAGGACGCAGCCCTGGCTCAGCAGGTCAGGAGGGATGCAGGTGACCCATGCTTGAGAGGAGAGGCGGAGGCCTCCTCAGATTCCCCAGGCTTCCTGCCCTGCACGGGTGCACAGGCGCACAGGTGCTGCGTATGGAGGAACCTCAGGGCAACCTTTCTCAAGAACATGAGACTCACCTGGGGGCCTGACTGAAATGCAAGTTCCAACTGAGTGGGTCTGGGGCAGGCCTGAGATGCTGCGTTTCCTTTTTCAAATTAATTCATCGATCAATTAATTAGTTAATTTTAGCGGGAGTGGGGGGTGAGGCGGGGCAGAGAGAGAGAGAGACTCCTAAGCAGGTTCCATGCTCAGCTCACTGCGGAGCCCAACTCGGGACTCAATCTCACAATCCTGCGATCACGACCTGCGCCCAAAACCGAGTCGGATGCTTAACCGACTAAGCCACGCAGGTGGCCTGAGATTCTGCATTTCTTACAAGCTCCCTGGTCGAGATGCTGTGGCCACCAGCCTGGACCACACTTGGAGCTGGGAGGCGTCGGGGAGCCTAGGATGCAGGATCTCCGCATTAGAGCACATGGCGTGGTCTGCTGGGGCAGCGGATTCTGTGCAGAGGTTTCTGGGCCTTTTGCCAGGAAGATACTGTCCATGCTTTAACCCTGTCTGCTGGGTCCTTAGCCAGGGACCCCAGTGTCACCTTCATGAAGAGGCACTCCACCTGCATCTTGCCCTCGCTTACTATCTGTGGCTCCACGTTCCACAGGAGTCACTCTGATAGGATTCCTCCCTCAGAACCCCACTTAGCCCAGGTTCCCTTTCTTGACCTCATCCCCCACCCCCAGCCCTTCACCTTCTAGCATCATGACCCCAGCCCCCAGCCAGCCAGGACTCCAGGGCCGGTTGTTTCAACAGCCCGTTCTCTTGCCCCCTCTTGACCTTCCCTGCATCCACCTAGCAACCCCAGCTCTGGGAGAACATGTCATCCCTCGTACATGTGTCCCTGGAGCTGGTGGGACGGAGTCCTGCCTAGCCAAGCTGATATCACTGAACAACAGCCAGGCCCTTGGTGCCCAGCAACGCTCCCATTCCTCACTGCACAGAGATGAAAGTTCAGATACAGACACAGGCCGAGGGATGAACACCATGTGCTTACGGAGGCAGAGACAATGGTGACGCAGCTCTAAGCTGTCCGGCCACCCCTGGAAGCTGGGGGACAGGCCTGGAACAGACCCTTCCCTATAGCCTTTGGAGGGAGTGTGGCCTGGCTGCCGCCTCGATTTTGGACTTTTAACATCCAGAACTGTGCAACAGTCTCTTGTTTTAAGCCACCCCATTGTGGTGTGGTTATGACAGCCCTAGGAAGTGAATACACTCACCTCAGAGGTCACTCCACTAAATCCCATTCCCCTCAGCTGCTGTCCCCACCGTCCCCACTCTCTCCAAGCCTCCAACCTATGACAACCACATTCCTACACTTCTCTCCCCGCATCGCAGGTCTTCTCAGGATTGACTGACATCTGCCCCTAGCCCGGTCAACACTTTCTCCTAACCTGGGAGGAATAAAATGTCACTTTCCATGTTCCGGAGCCCACTTTCTCCTTGGGCACTTCTTTCCTCTCGTCTCCTTTGAGGTGTCACTATTATTGGCCCCCAATGCCTGCCCCCCCCCATACTTCACACTCACATCTGTGGAGGAAAATGTGTGGAGGTCCATGCTGGGTTGCGACCTCATCAGCAGAAACACCACAATCAACAAAGGTCAGCCCTTTACGGGGCTTTTGTTCTGCATTAAAGAGCACACAGGAACTCCTTCCCTTGCTTATTAACCCATGTCAGGTGGTGAGCCCCAAAGAAAGACCACTAACCAGCCAACCAACCAGGTAACCAAACCTGTATCCATGTTCTAGAATCTTAAGAATAGGAAAACAGTTGGAGGTACAAGATGCTCCTTCCCCATTGCCTTCCTGGGACCAGAAGACTTCTCATTACTATTATATTTGCTGGAAGAAGTTGGGGTTTCAGCACCGTTTAATGTCACACTAGTGATTCCAGAACAAGTTCCTTTGATCCTAGTCTGCACAAGCAAATGCTTCTAGAGATCCGGAGGTGTTCATCTTGGTCATGTTCTCTCCGTAGATGGGCTCTGATGCATGATGCTTTCCCCTCATCCGCTGGCTCCATAGCATGACGTAAGAACTACCAGTCTGAAGGGCCATGAACTCTAACCCCAGTAGGAGTGGGGGGGCCTGCCTGGTGGTGCTCGCAGCTGGGGGGGGGGGGCAGTGCATGGCCCTTACCTTGTCTTGCCACAATTAAGCTGGCCATGCAGTCTGGAACACTCGTGCCCGCTGCCAGGAAAGTAATGCCCATGATGACATCTGGGATCCCAAGTGTGTATCCAATAATAGTCACCTGCAGAAGAGTGGGGGAGGGGTCGTGAACTCTGGGAAGAACACCAAGGACCTTCGCTGACTCTGAGGGCTTTCAACTGGAACGTAGGACTGCTGTTCCAGTTGCTGTTTTAAAACATTTAGAAACTGAAGGGAAATGAAACAAGACCCACACATGACCACTATTACCACTGTCAGCCCGTGGTTCTCAAACTCTAAGCCCATGGAACAGCCCCTGGGAGGCTGTTCCCCCACCCCCTGCCCCCCATGCCCCTGAGTTTCTGATTCAGGAGGCCTGGGGTAAAGCCCGGGAGTTTATGTTCCTACCCAGTTCCCAGGTGGCTGGGACCCTCTGGCTACTGGTCTGGGAACCACACTTGAAAACTGTTGCTTTAGAATATATCCTTGACCATCCTTTCAGTGCATTTGTTGGAAAAAACCAGAGTCAGATTATGCTGTCAGTATACAGTTAGCAAGTTCCCGTTTCCTGTACTAAGATGCTATGGATACCTTTCCACCTCCCATTGTCATCTCTGACATGATTTTAAACCAATGCATAGGTTTCAGGGGCATGGATGTATGGCCCATCTCTCACCCTCCCATAGCCACATGGTCTCTTTCTTTGCTCTCACGACCTCAGTGTATGTAAGTAACATGTACTGAGCACTTACTGTATACAGGCACTCTACCAGGCATGTTGTGTACACAATCTCAGGTGCTCCTTTATCACCACCCACTGGTGAGGGGGCACTGCGGTTACACTCATTTTATGCCCAGGGAAACTGAGGCCCAGAAAGGTGATGTGGCATGGCCCATGGGCCAGAAGGTGGTGAGCAGTGGAGCAGGGATTCTGGACCAGGTCTTGCTGACTCTAAAGGCCATGTTCCTACCTCAGTGTCATGCACCTTGTGTGTATGACTTGGGGTCCTTATCTTACTGACTTCTTAGCATAAGCTCCAAGAAATAGAATGGTCAGGTGGAAGGATCTTAATCCGCAGTCACACGCTCTACTGAGAAATGCCTGATGCTCCAGAGATGGCTGGAGCCCTGAGCAGCACCCAGATGGAAAGCCCTAGAAGCATTTGGATAACCTCATTAGTTCTGGCTTGCCTCCCCACTTCTAAAATGGGAACCGTGGCACCTCTTGGGGTTGTTCACATCTCGATGGGTGGCTCCAATCCCAGTGAATGGTTGTGTGATTTAGGACAAGCTGGTGTCCTTTTCTGAGCCTCAGTTTCCTCACCTTTAAAATGGGTCTGCTAATAAAGATTAATTGAGAAAATGTGAGGTGACAGTGCCTGGCCTGAGCAAGATGGTCACAGATGTAGGTTTCTTTTCTCTTTCAGACACCGAGGAGGGCAAAAATGAGCCACTCATCCATAGTGTTCAGTCCACGAACAAGATCTTCACAAGTCCAACCAGGCCGTGGCTGACATGCTTTCCACGGGGGATGCCAGACTTTGTACAGGAGCCTGGGTTGTTTTGGTATTGTGGGGGATGCCTCCATTTCCCCCCATTAAATCACTGAACTACCTGGCTAAGAAGCTGAAAGATGGAAGAACAAAAGGAAGGTCTATGGGTGTGTGTGCGTGCATGTGTGTGTACAAACGCACGCACTATCCAGGGTGCTTCAGACTAGAGATGCTGCCTGGGTGCTGCGTTGCCCTGGACTCCAGCCCTGGGCCCTCTGAGTCCAGTTGATACTTAAGCACCAGATAGGGGAGCAGACCTGAGTCCTAGCTCTGGGGCTATCTGTGTGACCTTGTGGAAGCCATGGCCCTCTTCTTGGTCCTCGGTCTCCCCAACTGTGCAAAGGTGCTGGACAGGACCATCCCTTTCCAAGGTCCCTCCCTTTTCACAAGGACATTCAAGAATTAGTTTCTCTGAAGGCTTAGGGGTGAGAGATCCAAAAGGTGACAGGAGTAAGGGGTGGGCAGGTGAGACATCACTGCTGCCTGGTGGCCTCTGCTGGGGCACAAGGAAAGCAAGCTCGTGGCCCCAAATGAGGGCTAACACGGGGTGCTATTGTCTTGATCAATTTCTACTATCAGGGTCATTCCATTTCCCCCAAACTGAGGCGGGCTGAAGTTCAAAGCCAAAAGTAAGGATGCCCTGGCCAAGCAGATCCTGTGACCCCCACTAAGCTGCCCCCATGACTCTCTCTGCTTTAAGCAGCACAAGAGGGCTGAGTCAAGGTGTGGGGGGATGTGAGTGTTGCTAAACGTCCTCACAGAGAATGAGCAGAGCTGATTTCCTAATACTGCTGTTTCCAGTAACTGGAGGAAACGTTTCACCCCATTCACATTAATTTGATCTTTCCTAATTCCCATACCTACTCCTTCGATGTCAGGCAAATACTTTTTTTCCTCCTTGCCGTGTTGTTTGGGGCATGCACTTCAGTAAGAGAATTCCCTGGATCCTTTTATCACATATAAAGATGGGTTGGTGTTAACCTTACTCAGAAAGATGTCAATTTACAAGTGCGATTCATGTAAGGCATCGTTTTTGTGATCCTTGATTGTCCTTCACTTGGGAGGTTGGAGAGTAGCTATTTTCAATTCTTCCCGCACCCCAGTAGGCATACACATGTGCACATGCCCCCCCCAAACACACAGACACACACACACACACACACACACAGGCATGTGTAAGAATTTTAACCTTGATCTGAACAAAGCATGGATGTAGAACTGGCTGCATCTCATGGTGAAAACAGTTGCTATTGACAGTTATTATCCATCTGTCATCCTGCCAGCTAGGGCCACAATGTCTGAGCAGAGACTTCTCTCCTCCCAGTGACCTTGTGAGACAGGGATGGCCATCCCTCTTCTGGAGAAGGGGTGACCGTGGCTCATGAAGGCTGAGCCACCTGCCGGCACTTCATGGCTGGCATGTGGGAGGTCTAGGATTCAAATGCATTTCTATGTGACCCCACGGCCCTTCCCTCCCCACAGGGTTGTACCCAGAGCAAGGGGAAAGGGCCTCCTGCTTACTGCTGCCCCACCCCTATGCTCTGGCCAATGAAAGGTTTATATAGGAAGCTGTCACATGTGGCCAGTGGAGCTTATAAGGAGCTATGGCAAAGCCTCTTTGCCTGCAAAACTTGGGTGCAAATGGCCTCTGAAAACTCCAGTAAGAAACTGAGGAACAGCTGAGGATAGTCATTGAGATCATGAACTCAGGAGCCCAACTTTAGAACTCACTGATTGAGGAACTAATCCCATAATAGTTGATAATTGTGCAGCCGGGCTAATTACTCAATCTGGATGCCTCAGTTGCCTCACCTGTGAAACGGACAAAGTAAAAACACCTATCCCACTGTTGTTGTTATCAAGGCTGAAAGAGTTTACTGGCAGGGGTTACAATGAAGGCTGCCTTGTGTTCATCTCCCACTGACTCCAGTCTCCCTCACATTCCCCCAGGGGTCCCAGAAAGGAAGGGGGAATAGGCCTAGCCCTCCAGAGATCTTCCCAGAGCATCCCCACTACCCTGCTGTATTCCTCTTCCCATTGCAGCAGCAGCGGGTCTCAGAATCTCATCTCCCGCCCCCACTCTTGCCTTGAAGGCTGGCGCCATGCTGTATCCATCCAGGAATCTGCAGTGCCCAGCATAGTCCCAGGCGCCTGTGATGAAACCCTTTCTACGGAGAAATAAGCCAACGTCTGCAAAGGGAGGTGGCTTGCCGAAGGTGGCACCACCATGTCTGAGGTCGCTCTTGAACCAGCTCTCCCATCTCCGGCAGGGGCTGGGCAGGGGCTGTCTGTGTGGCCCACCTCTACTTCCATAACCACTCACCAACCACACCATCAGGTAGGAGAAGACAGCGATCCACAACGTGGCCGTGATGAAGGTGACCATGAAGTACTTCTCCCAGCGGGGCTTGCTGCAGTTGGGGATGGTGACGCACAGGAGGAAGATGAGTGGCCAGGTAAATACCCACTTGGCCTTGTCCCCTCTTGCCTCTGCAGTGGGAGGGGGTGGAGCCCAAAGGGGAAGGAGAGAAACACATACCAGGTTACACATCTGCCAATCTACCTATCACCGCATTTTAGAAGTTTCTTCATCCATTAAATGGGAACATTTTCTTTCTTGGTTGGTGCAAGAATGACAAGATATAATATACATAAAACACGCAGCACACGCTGGTACTCTGGAATTCTCAGCTCCTCTGTTCCAAGGTCATATACTCAGCTTGTTGTAAATACAAGACTAAAATGTAGGAGGGCTGGCCCAGCAGGTGCGATCTCACTGGCCCCTAGCAGCAGAATCCACAAACAATTCAACGAAGGAAAAGTGGCCTCACTATGTAAGGGCCTATTTAGCCAGAGTGATTCCATCTGGTTAAACAGTGATTTTGTTGTTTATGCAGTAAAACTTAAACTGACCCTGCCCCCCCCCCACCCCGGGGAACTTACTTAAAAGCAAGTCTGGGAAACCAGTAAAATATGCTCAACCAGTCCCTGATAACAGAGCCCAAATAAAAGGGCGTGTCAGGTAAGGTGGAGATAACAGAGCCCGAATGCAGGAATGAGTCGGGTCTGGTGGAGACATCCAATCAGTGGGGCGCGCATATACTGTCTCGCTAGCTATCAAGGAGTGTGGGCCCCACCTTTTGGGCACCAATTCCGACCAAGGTGATAGGCTAGTTCAAATAGCTACAATGGGGTGAATTGTAATTCAACTGGTCACCCATGTGTGACCTAGCATGACTGCCCAGCTTTCTCTGTGTGTTACAATCTCATTGGTCATCTACGTGTGGCCAGGCTCAACCACAAGGCCTTTGCTCTATAAAAGTAGTCTGTGAGGCTGGGAGGGGTCACCCTCTCTGTAAGAGGCGGCAGCGAACAGTCGGTTTGATTCTCGATGCTTGGAGCGAAATAAAGCTTTGCTTGACCTTCGCTTTGTATCAGTCTTGCTCCTTTGATCATGGACCTATCATTGGGGGACCTATCAACTAAGCCACTGAGTGCAAGCATGGTGTCCTTAATTAGCCACTAAGTATGGTGTACACATGCAGGGTCAAAATTAGCTTGTTGGCCACACCAATAAAATAGTGGCAGATGGACTTCTAAGGATTCTCTCCTCCACAAAAGCAATGGGAACATTGGCAAGAATGGTCAGAAGCAGCCTTTTTCAGAACTCTGGAAATTAACCAAAGGCGTATAGTAATTCCAGCAGAGTTTACTTTAGAAAACTGGCTGGATCTCAGTGAGAACAGTGAGCTTTGTGGAGTTTTAACTTGCTCTATTTTCCAGGTCCTTCCACCAGCTCTGGAGTCACCTTGAGAACCAGCATCCTGATATCCACCATAGTGGGGGAGGGCTGGAGCTCCTTTCAAGTCCATTTTTGGAGAATTGGCATTATTTGGCCTGTCTGGTGGTTTCCTGGAAGATCCCATTGTCAAGGCTATCTAGTTTTCCTGAATCAGAGCTCAGCCAGTGTGAATAGCCTTTTCCTTGGGGGCTTTTGTTGAAAACAATCAGAGGCAACTGTTGAACATCCCACTGTCCAAGGTGGTAGGTAACCATTGAAACAAACAATGCACTAGCCAAACAGCTTGAAAGGAAAAACTGGAGAAAGGGCTATCCACAGAGGGCTTTGCAAAGCTCCCACATATTTGGGAATCTAAAAGACCATGAGTATGCATCAGACTGTGCCCACAGATATTTGCATACTCAGTAAAGAGTTGAGGATGTCCTAAGCTTCCACCTTTGCCTGATGTTGAGGCTCTGAACAAGCAAGAAAATAAAAACTAAGATATATTTGTTAATTGTCTGCCTAAGTGTTGAAGGTGTGCCCCCAAACACATATAGAACTTATTGCAAAGACTGAAATACTTATTTGGTCCTGGATATCAAAGGAATTCTCTATGCAATCATTAGATGACCTTAAGAGAATCTAGCAGATATTTCAGGGGCCACACACAATGAAGACAGATTTTACAGAATTAGCTAAGAAAATTGACTAAACAAGCAATAATAATAAATAGCAATAAGAAGAAGCCCAGTAAAGGGAGAAGAATCTGATTTGCAGCATTGTCAAATCTTATTATGTTAAATGCCCAGTTTCCAACAACAAAAAATTATGAGACATGCAAAGAAATAAGAAAGTATGTTCCATACACAGGAAAAAAACAGTCTAAACTACCACTGAGGAATTCCAGACATTGTGTTAATTAGACAAAGACTTTAGTTTTTTATTAAAGTCTGTTTATTTATTTACTTATTTATTCATTCATTTTAGTAATCTCTACATCCAACGTGGGGCTCAAACTCATGACCCTGAGATCAAGAGTAGCATGCTCTTCTTTTTTTTTTTTTTTTAAAGATTTATTTATTTGACAGAGAGAAATCACAAGTAGACAGAGAGGCAGCCAGAGAGAGAGAGGGAAGCAGGCTCCCTGCTGAGCAGAGAGCCCGATGCGGGACTCGATCCCAGGACCCTGAGATCATGACCTGAGCCGAAGGCAGCGGCTTAATCCACTGAGCCACCCAGGCGCCCCAAGTGTAGCATGCTCTTCTGACCAAGCCAGCCAGGTGTCCCTATACAAAGACTTTATATCAGCTGTTTTAAACATACTCACAAAGGAGTTGTCAAAATGTCTAAAAAAACTAAAAAGAAGGAGGAGAATGAGTTCTCACCAGAGACTACCAATAAAGAACTAAAAACCATAAAAAAGAATCAAGAGAAATTCTGGAGTTGAAAAGTAAAATAACTGAGAAATTCACCTTTGGGGCTCAACAGCAGATTTGAGCAGGAAGAAGAAATCAACCAATGACCTTGAAGATAGACCAGCTGAGATGATCTAGTCCCAGAAACAGAAAGAAAAAGGGAAAAAAGGCAGGAAGAGTACTTAAAGAACTCACATTCAAAAAGTTCCCAAATCTGATGAAAAACATTAACATGTACATTCAAGAAGGATGCACATTCTTCTCAAGCTCACATAAAATGTTCTCCAGGATGAACAACATGGTAGGTCATAAAACAAGCATCAGTACATTTGGAAGAATTTACATCACATGAAGGATGTCTTACAACCACTCAGTAATGGAAAGAACTTAAAAAGCAGTAACAGGGGGCACCTGGGTGGCTCAGTGGGTTAAGCCTCTGCCTTCCGCTCAGGTCATGATCTCAGGGTCCTGGGATGGAGCCCCACATCGGGCTCTCTGCTCAGCGGGGAGCCTGCTTCCCCCTGTCTCTCTGCCTGCCTCTCTGCCTACTTGTGATCTCTGTCTGTCAAATAAATAAATAAAATATTTTAAAAAAATCAGTAACAAAAGAAAAAACTGGAAGTTCAAAATATGTGGAAATTAAGGAACATGCCACTAATAACCAGTAAGTCAAAAAAGAAATCACAAGGGAAATTAGAAAATACTTCAAAATGAATGAAAATGAAAACATACAAGAACTTATGGGATGTAGGAAAAGCAGTGCTTAGACATTTATAGCTATAAATGACCATATTAAAGAAGAGGAAAGGTCTTAAATCAATGACCTAATCTTCCTCCTTAAGAAACAAAAAAAGAGCAAATTAAGCCCAAGGAAAGCAGAGGAAAAGAAATAACCAAGATTAAAGTGGAATAAAATGGAAAATTTTTTAAAAAGAGAATCAATGAAACTAAAAGTTGGTTCTTTAAAAAGATCAATGAGGGACACCTGGGTGGCTCAGTTCATTAAGTGTCTGCCTTTGGCTCAGGTCTTGATCTCTAGGTCCTGAAGTCAAGCCCCAGGATGGGCTCCCTGTTCCTTGGGGAGTCTGTTTCACCCTCTCTCTCCATCCCTCCCTCCCTCATTCTCTCTCAATAAAATCTTTAAAAAGAGAAAAAAGTTCAATGAAATTGACAAACTCTTAGCTAGACTATGATAAAAAAGAGAGCAGACTCAAATTATTAAAATCAGGCATCAAAGAGGTGATGGTTATATGCCTCACAGAAATTAAAAGAATTATTAAAGAAATACTAAGAACAACAGTATGCCAACAAATTACATAACCTAGGTGCAACAGACAAAAATCTTACAAAGACAGAAACACCAAACCTGGCTAAGAAAGAAAGAAAAAAAATCCAATAAGACTTATAACAAGAGATTGACATAGTAGACAGAAAGCCAAACAAAATAAACAAACAAACAAAAATTTCTCTTAAAGTAAGGCCAGGATCATATTTCTACCAAATGTTTATAAAAGAATTAGCATGAATCTGTCACAGCTCTTCCAAAAAGTATTAGCGGAACATCTTCCCATTCACTTCATGAAGCCAGTATTATCCTGATAGCAAAGCCAGACATCAAGAGAATGGAAACACGGACTAATATCCCTTATGAATAGAGATACAGAAATCTTCAACAAAATTCTGGCAAACTGAATCAAGCAAACATGTAAAAAGGATTATGTACCATGAGCAAGTGGGATTTATCCCAGGAATGCAGGTTTGGTTTGAATATGAAATTTAATCAATCCAGTATACCATGTCAATAGAATAAAGGAAAAACAAAAACAAAAACAAAAAAGCCAACCCTGCACAATCACGTCCACTCAGGCAAAAAGAAAAGGCAGACATTTAACAAACTCCAACACCTTTTCAAAACACTCAACAAACTAGGAAGAGAAGAGAATTTCTTCATCTCGTTAAAGGGCATCTTTAAAAGCCTCAGCTAACATATAGTTAATGGTGGAAGACTGAAAGCTTTCAACACAATGAAGATGTCTGCTCTGATCATTTCCATCCAACATTGTACTGTAGGTGTTAGCCAGGAGCCCTAGGCATGAAAAAGAAGTCATTAGGCTTGGAAAGAGAAAGTAAAACTATTCCTATTTGTACATGGCATGATCTCATAAAGAGAACATTCTAAAAATACACACACACCAAAAAAAAAAACTATTATAGTAAATGAATTTAGCAAAGTTGCAAGATATAAGATCAATATACAAAAAAGGTTGTATTTCTATATGCTAACAATGAACAATCCATTATGAAATTAATTTCTTAATTTCAAACGAAAGTAAGAAAACCAGTTCCATTTACGACAGCAGCAAAGAAAACAAAAAACTTAGGAATAAATGTAACGAAAGTATAAGATTTATATGCTGAAAACTACCAAACAATATTGAAGGGAATTTTAAAAGCCTAAATAAATGGGAAGATCCCTATTAAATCCTGCTGACCTTTTTTTTTAATAGAAATTGACCAGCTGTCTCTAATATTTACATGGAAATGTAAGAGACCTAGAATAGCCAAACTAATCTTGGAAGAACAAAGTTGGAGGGCTTACATGCCCTGATTTTAAAATTTACTAGAGAGCTACAAGCCATCAAGAGAGTATGTTACTGGCATACGGATTTATAAATCAATGGAAGAGAATTTTGAGTCCAGAAATAAACTCATCCATTTAAAATGAATTGATATTTAAAAAGGGTGTCCAGGGGCACCTGGGTGGCTCAATGGGTTAAGCCTCTGCCTTCAACTCGGGTCTTGATCTCAGGATCCTGGGATAGAGCCCCACATCAGGCTCTCTGTTGGGCAGGGAGCCTGCTTCCCCCTCTCTTTCTGCCTGCCTCTCTGCCTACTTGTGATCTGTCAACCTCTCTGCCTACTTGTGATCTGTCAAATAAATAAGATCTTTAAAAAGTAAATAAAAAAATTAAAAGGGTGTTAAGACTATTTAATAGGAAAAGGACAGTCTTTTTTAACAAATGGTGCTGGGACAACCTATCCACATGCAGAAGAATGAAATTAGACACCTCCCTCACACCACATACAAAAATTAACTCAAAACGGACTAGGATCTAAATATGAGGTGAGACCATAAAGTTTAGATGAAAGAGAGGACATAACTCTTCCTGATACTGGATCAGACAATGGTTTCTTAAAAGACACCAAAAAACACAAACAGAAGAAAAAAATAGATACACTGGATTTTACCAAAATTTAAAAGTTTTGAGCTTCAAAGGACACTATCAATGAAGTGAAAGACAATCCACCTGATAGGAGAACACATTCAGAAATCATATAAAGGTCTAGTTTATAGAATATATAAGGGACGCATTACTTGACAATAAAAAATCCCAAGTTGAAAAATAGACATAGGATTTGAATAGCCAACTCTCCAAAGAAAATATAAAAATAGCAAATAAGAAAAAAATAGACAATAAGTATATGAAAAGTTGCTCAACATCTTTAATCATTAGGAAATGACAAATAAAACTACTCTGTACCCACCAGTATGACTATACCAAAAAAGACAGATGATAGATAATATGGGCAAAGATGTGGGCACAACACGGACCCTCATACACTCCTGGTGGGAATGCAAAGATGCACACACAGCCTCTTGGAAAAGAGTTTGGCAGTTCCTCGATATGCCCACACAAAAATCTGTACTCAAATGCTCCCAGCGGCGTTACTTATAATAGCCAAAAAGTAGAAACCACCCAAATACCCATCAAGTAGTGAATGAACAAAATGCAGCATATAAACACAATGCAGTGTTATCCGTCCGTAAAATGGAATGAAATACTAACCCATGCTACAGCACAGATGAACCTAGAAAACCTGCAAAATGCACGAGGTCAGACACTAAAGGCCACATGTTATGTGATTTCACTTATATGAAATGTCTAGAATAAGCAAATCCAACAGAGACAGAAAGACCAATGGTTGTGGAGGGGGATGGCAGGGATTGTTCATGGGTGTGGGGTTTCTGGGGTGAAGAAATGAAAATTTTCTGGAATCGGAAGCCTGGGTGGTGAAGTCGGTTAAGAGTCTGACTCTAGGTCTCAGCTCAGGTTGTGATCTCAGGGTCGTGAGATTGAGCCGGGAGTCGGGCTCTGAGCTCAGCACAGAGTCTGTTTGGAATTATCTCTCCCTCTCCCGCTCGTGCATGCACACATGCTCTCTCTCTAAAAAATAAATCTTAAAAAAAAAAAAAAACAAATAAACAACTTTCTGGAAATACATAGTGGTGATGGTTGAACAACTTTGTAAATATGCTAAAAACCACTGAACTAGACACTTCATAAGGGTGAATTTCATGATCTATGAATTATATCTCAATAAAAAAAACTGCAAAGTAGGCTGGCAGGAGCTGTTTTAGCTCTGTACATCTGGGTTTGAATCTTCCTAAATCATTAAAAGTGTATTTACTAAGAAAAAAAAAAAAACCCAGCCTGCTTGTAATAATGAACCAACAGACTATGGTTAGCTCAAAAATCAGCAAATCCATTCATGTATTCATCCTAGAAACTTCATCAGAAAGACATCTGTCTTCCCAGATCTTTCTCTACGTACCTTTCTGTGCCTTGTAATCCTTGCATAAAGAGCAGAAGGGCTTCCTGCTTGATTGCCCCAAATTCCTGGCTCTTCCCTTATCAGCGCACACCTTACCCCATCTAGGCAGTGAGGGCTCTCCACAATTGACCTAAAACTCCATATATGTGGGAAGAATCCACTTCAGGAAATTGCAACCCTGAACACTTAAAATCTCAGGAGCATCTTTGGAGATACATACAAATGCCACAGTGGGAAGATTGTTTTCTTATTTTCAGACACAAACTTGTGTTGTTTTTGTCTGGTACAAGATTCACATCTGGTTTGGACATCTCCCTGGGATCTGGCCCCACCCGACTGGCAAGCCTCAGGGCCCACCGTTGTTCTCCATAAAACAGTGCTCTATCAGACCTGTGTTGCTGCTGTGTTGTTCAACCACTGGATGCCATCCATTAATGGACTGTGAGAGCAATTAAGCGGATGGCAACCAGCATTTCTTTAAAAGAAGTAAATAGCAGAGTTACGGTATACAGTAAGAATGAAATATCATCTTACGAGACTCCAGTTATATTTGACAGATATCTGTGTGTAAACTAGCTATTGCCGCAGATCATGGTCAAAATAGGGCTCATGCTATGCCCCCCACCCCCGTATCTGCAGCCTCCCCATTGTTCTGACTCTTCTAGAAAACTTTTCCTCATTAACTCAGTCCATGGTGATCTCTCTCTTCTGTAACTGCTTTGAATTGTAAGAGTATTTATTGAATATTGAAACCAGTGAAGCTGACCTATGGCTTCACTGCCCAAGTCCCCCACCTACACTTTTTGGGACAAGGTGCCAACGCAGCTGGTGACAGCTTCGGATGACTTCTGCACTCGTCTGGAGCATATGATTAGCAGGAGGTGACACACTGTCCTATTTGCTAACAGCCTGCACTGTGTTCAGCACTTTATTTACTGTTTTGTTCCCTGATAGCTGGGTAGGCTGAAATGCAGTGATTAAAGGCCAGAGACCAGACAGGCAGCGGGCAAAGCTCTGGAATCCGACATGGGGGTCCGATCCTGCTGGGTAACTCATGAGCTATGGGTCACAGGGCAAGCAGTCCCCCAAACCTCTTTTTCTTACCTTAGAATGGGGGTGATGATAGCAAATTGGGGGCTTGGGGACCAGACGCTCTCAGTGTACACCTCATCATTCCTATTTGGGCAACTAATATGGAGCCAGTTCCGGATACTTTAGGGAGCTATCAGACCATGGCTTTCAGTGTTGGCTTGGGTGGTACAGTCTCGTGGATGAGTGTTGAAGCCAGAATTTGAGCTGCTCATAGGCAGGGACCTGCTAGATCCTTACATGCTTCTGCCTTCAGCAGAGCCCCAGTACATGTGAAATGAATGGGAGGCCAAGGACCAGGACAAGAATAGGAAAAGGCCATCAGAAATAAAAACGAATTTAGAAATACCTCACATAGCAGGAGTGAGAATTCCCACTTGAAAGCCTATTCCCAGGAGAGGATTTCTCTCGATCACGCTCAGGAAATGAGAAATTTCCTGAACTTCTCCAAGAGAACAGAACACATCATGAGGATGTGTTACTGGAGTAGAAACAGAGAACCCAGTCGCACCTGCCTGGGGAAAGGAGGTGCCAATATCCTGGAACCACCTCCCTAGGTCTTGCTGGGTGGCTGGGCATGGGAGTTCGGATTCGGTGAGATTCCTGAGACAACTGTGGGAGTGATCCCAATCACGGGGCTATTTTCTGCCAGCCATGTATGTGCCCTGCCTATGACTGACCCAGGGGTGGTTCCAATCACACTGAGTTACCACAGTCTGTTTCTCAAGACACTGAACTTGGGACTGACGGCAATGAACATGGCGGAATTGTGAAGCGAGGACAGGACAGGCAGAGGAAGCGGGTCTGAGGGGCAAAGGTTTACATAGGGATGAGGAAGAGGACAGGGAGAGAGGGGGTCAGGCTGACCCTGTGTTTCCTGGCTCTGCTTTGTCCTGAGACCCGCCTGCACCAACTCCAGGAAACACCTGTGTACCTTTCTCATAAAATCTCCTTTCCTGCTCAACTGAGCCCTAGCTCACTTATTACTTGCAACCGAAGTGTCTTAAGCAATAGAGTTACGAAGACAGGAACCACCCCGCCGTGGGAGGGGCTTCTCTTCAGGCCGGAAGCATCTTGCTCCCTGTTTTAATTCTGTGCTCATCACACAACCTCCTGCCCCAGGATGTGGTCTCCTGACATGTCCACCAGGCTGGGCCCCAGCCTTCTCAACTGACAAGTGAGAGAATGAGACTAGATCATTGGTTCTGATTCTCCCTGACTATCCACATCACCTGGGGTGCGGGCAGGGGTGGGTGGAGTTGCTAACGGATTCCAGAGTCCTACCAAGATTCTTTAATGTCTCCAAGTTCTAATACATATTATCTTACCAAACCAACGCTTAGTGTGTTGTAAAAAGCATCTAACGTTGATTTTAATTAGGTATAGTAAGATACACAAAAGCAATAAGCATGAAAAGAAGTTTCATAGTCACAGATCCCTAGAAACAAGGGGCAAGGTATGTCATGCTGAGTCACAGGGAGAAGCACGAAGGTTGGTCAGGAAGCAGGAGCAGGAGGAAAGCATGGGCAGGAACATTTATTGTGATTTCCATAGGAAAAGATAAGGCACAGCAGGAAGGCTTCAGATTGGCTAGTGTGAATCATTTCAGCAGGCTCTGGGGTGTAGAGGCCATCTCTAGTTACCTGGTACTTGACCCTGGGGTGATGGGGGGCAGAGGAAAACTGCCTCCTGCAGCGGGAGAGGCAGACAGAGGAGGTGGCTCAGAGTACTGGCATCTGGACTGGTTAGTCTGCTTTGATTGGGTTGTGCTCCTGGATGAGTAGTTGGTGATCTCTAAAAGTTGGCAGGTCTGAGCATGTCTGGGTTGTACTGGGCATGCGCTGCTCATTCTGGCCAGCATTCACTCCTCTACCGGTAACAGCAAGCTAACGTTCCTTTCAGGAGCCAACCCTCCATCCCGCATCAGTCTACATGGCTTGAGGGCTGACTGACTCCACCCCTTAGCTCTTGGGGTGTGGGTTGAGCACGACTAATCATGTATCCCGTAAATACTTGGTGTGTGCCTACTCTGGGCTAGGCACTATTCTAGGTACTGGGACTCCAACAGTGAACAATGCTTTCCACTAGGAGGTTTACATAGGTTTGGGGCTGGGCGCATGACTAGAGTGTCAACCCTGGGGATTTTGCTGGTAATATCTTCCTCTAATATCCATTGTCCCTTTCTTATTAGAGGAACCTTATTGTGCTTGTAATAGTCCTTTTTCAGCTAAACATCTTAATTTCCTAGGCTTCCTTGCAGGTAGGAGTGGTCACAGCTCTTACAAAGAGGTGTACTTGGAAGTCTATATGGTGGAGCTTCCAGGAAGGTGAATATTTTTGTGATAAGAGACAAGCTTTAGGAGACACTGGGTAGCTCAGGTCATGACCCTTGGGTCCTGGAACTGAGCCCTGTGTTGGGCTCCCTGCTCATCGTGGAGCCTGTTTTCCCTCTCCCTCCCCGCTGCTCCTTCACTCCCTACTCAGGTTCCTGCTCTTGCTCTCTCAAATAAATGAAATCTTTAAAAAGAGGCAAGCTTTAGTGACATGTGTCTCTCGCCCTTTGCCTCTTCTCTCTGCTCCCGGCTGGAACACAGGCACACCAGAGGGGCAGGCCCAACTGGCAACCTTGAAGACAAAAGCCACCCACTAAGGATGGAGGAACAGAAATGGATACTGGGTGAAGGATAGAGCTGCAAGACTCCTTAATTTCAGGACACCTTATGAGGTAACAAAAAATTCCTCAAAGCAAATGTCCTGTCACTGAATTTTCAGTCCCATGCAGCTTAATTCAATCCTTAACTCAGAGGCACCACCTGTGCTTTGAATTAACCCAATGGGATGGAAGTCTGGATGGCTGGTGGCCATCTTTGCAAGCCGTGCAAGGATAAAGCCAGCCCAGGGAAAGCACAGCTGAGAGACAGACAGTATCTTGAAACCACCGGAGCCCCAGGTTCAGCTCTGCCTGAAGGTAGATTCTCCTAGGGAACTTGCCACAGTGGGCTTTTTTGGCTTAAACCAGCCTGAATTGGGTTTCTCTAACATTAAAAGAGTGTGGACTGGGCCACCTGGGTGGCTCAGTCAGTTGAGCATCCGACTCCTGATTTTGGCTCAGGTCACAATCTCAGGGTCATGGGATTGAGCCCCGCATCAGGCTCCACACAGGGTGTGGAGCCTGATTAAGATTCTCTTTTCCTCTCTCTCTGTCTCCCTCCCCCCACCACCACCACAGCATGCATGTGCCCTCTTTAAAAAAAAAGTCTGGACTAACTCATGGGTGAAAGGAGTTTGGGGATGGGTGGGTAGCAACAAGGCTCAGGACAGTGTCTATACCCAAGACATCTCCCCCACCACCAGGAGTCCCTGCTGGCTCCCACTGCCTTTCCTTCAAGTGTAATGTCAGGGACATCTGAGAGATGCTCCCCATGGACTCCAATCGATTTACAAACAAAAGCAAGAGAAGGGCTGTGTCATTTGTGTCACTCAGCTCTCAGGTTTTCCTTTTGAATTCGGTAGAAAATTACAATATAATGATGTGGGGAAAAAACCTTTCAAACCAATGGTAACAAAACAGATGGCTAATCATACTGGAGGCAAAAATTAAGAATGGATGAGGTTGTTGATGGATAACTACAAACAAATGAATTGGAACAGTGTACTAGGCACTCTACCTAAGGGAGTGGTTAATTCGTGGGATGTGGGGCTGTGTCACTGTGTGATCAAGATATATACATGAACCCTGGAACGAGGAGTGTCTTCAAGATCTAGGGACTATAGCTCTAGACCAATGGTCCTCAAACGTGAGTTTAAATCTGAATTCCCTGAGGAGCTCATCAGGTGCCACCCTCCCCCACCTCCAGAGCTAATGGTTTGGCTGGTCTGGAATTGGAGCCCAAGAATTTCCATTTCTAACAAGATTCTACGTACTGCTGCTTGTGCTTGGACCACACTTTGGGCAGCACCCCTTCTGGTCAGTTCTATATGTAAAAGCAAGTGAGATACAGTTAACATTAAAAATTCACCCACTTAAATGGATAATTAGTGGGTCTTCATATATTACAAAGCTGTGTAGCCCATCACCGCTATGTGATTCCTACGTGCTTTTCATCACCTCCAAAAGAAAATCTGTTCTCATGGGCAAGTCTTCCCCATTCCCCTCCTCTCTCAAACTCTGGCAACCACTAACCTGTATGTAGCAGATTTACCTATTTTAAACATTCCATATAAATGGAATTATAGTACATAGGCTTCTGCATCTGCCTTTCACTTATGTATGTTTTCAAAGTTCATCCATGTGGCAGCAAAGGGCAGTATTTCTTTTCTTTGTATGGATGAATAATGTTGCATTATATAGACACACTTACCAGTTTGCTTCCCCGTTCATCATTCCATGGGATTTTGGATTATGCCTATTTCTTGGCTACAATTGATGCTATGAACATTCATGTGTGAGTTTTCGTGTGGACATAGGTTTTCATTTCTCCTGGGCATATAGCTAGGGGTGGAATTGCTGCCTCATAGAGTGATTCTACATTTAACTCTTTGAGGAACCGACAGATTGTTTCCCAAGAAGCATACCATTTTACATTTCCAACAGCAACATTTGAAGTTTCCAAGAGGTCCAAATCCTCGCCAATACATTGCTGTCTTTTTCAAATCGAGCCATTCTAGTGAAGTGGTAACTCACTGTGGTTTTGATTTGCATTTTCCTGATGACTAATAATGTTAAGGATCTTCTAACATGGACTTACTACTCGTGTATCTTCTTTAGAAAATGGTCTATTCAAATCTTCTACCCATTTTTGAAATTAGTCTTTTCAGTGTTGAGTTCCAAGAGTTCTGTATGTATTCAGGAGACTAGATCCTTATCAGAAACACAATTTACAAATGGTTCATTTCATTCTATGAGTTGTCTTTTCACGTTCGATGTCCTATAAATCACAAAAGTTTTAATGAAGTGCAATTTACGCTTTCCTTCCGGCTACTTATGATTTTGTTATATTTAAGACTCCATGGTCTAATCCAAACTCATGAATGTTTTCCTCTAAGAGTTTCACATTTTTAGCTAATACCTTTAGGTCTCTATTTTGTATTGAATTATCTTTTGTATACAGTGTGTTTGGGATCCAGATTTTTTTTTTTTTTTAATGTGGCAATCATTTTCCTAGCACCATTTGTTGAAAAGTCTGTTCTTTCCCCATCAAATGGTCTTGGTATCCTTGTCAAAAATTATTTGACCTTATTTGTATGGGTATACATCAAAAGTCTCAAAGTCTATTCCATTGATCCATAACTTCTACCCTTATTTCCAGTACCAGTCTTGATTACATCTTTGTAGTAGGTTTAAAACTCAGGAAGTGTGAGTCCTTCATCTTTGTTTTTTCTCAAGATTGTTTTGGCTATTCAGGGCCTCCCACATTTCCATATGTATTAGGATTAGCCCAACAATTCTTTCAAAAAAAAAAAAAGTTAGTGATGATTTTGATTGCTGAGAATCTGAAGATCAATTTCGGGACTTGTGTCATTTAAAAGGTTTTTATGTCTTCCTATCCATATACATGGGATGACTTTCCATTTAGATCTTTACTATCTTTCAACAATATTTTGTAGCAGTCAGTGTGCACATCTTGTACTCCCTTTGTTAAATTTATTCCTCGGTATTTTATTCTGTTTGATGCTATTATAAATGAAATTATTTTGATTTCGTTTTCAGGTTAATTGTTCATGTACCAAAATACAACTGAAATTTGTACATTGCTCTTGTATCCTGTAAGGTTAGTCTTACAGTTTTTTGTGGATTCCTTAGAATTTTCTATATGCAAGATGTTATTTATGCATAATTTTATATTTCCTTTCCAATCTGGAGGCTTTTATTTTTTCTCACCTGTTGACCCTGCCTAGAGCCTCCAGCACAATGTTGAAAAGAAGTGGTGAGAGCGACATCTTTGCCCTGTTCCTGGTCTGAAGGGGAAAGCTTTCAGTCTTTTACCACAATGTAGGGTAGTAGATCTTGATGCCCTTTATCACATTAAGGAAGTTTGCTTCTATTCCCAAGTTTGTTGTGAGGTTTTTCATCCAGAAACAGTGTTGGATTTTGTTAGGTGCTTCTTCTCTACTGAGATGATCATGTGGTTTTATTAACAATGTGGTATTGTTTTTCATACATTGAACCAACCCTGCATTCCCAGCATAAGTTTCACTTGGTTAACTACATTTCATAAAGAGGAAAACAAAGTCCCATGAAAGTTAATGAACTGTGCCAAATCTCACAGAAAATCAGAGGCAGAGCCGCAAACAAACTCTGCTTCCCCAATTGGGGGGTGGGGTGGAGAGGAGGCTCCAGGCTGACCTTTGTGGAGAGGCTGGGGGGCAGGGAAGGTGTGAAGAATGCAGGGGAAGGTGGAGCATTGTCAAGGAGGGATTGATGACTGACTACCTCACCATTACCCAACATGCCTGCCGTACCTCACATCTTGGAGGTGATTTTCACGCTCTCTGTTCTTCATGTCAACTTTTAGGGGACACTGTCCTTATTTTATAGGTAGGAAAACTGAGGTTTGATGGAATTCAGGGACTTAAACATCTCAGAAAGTGAGAGATGGTGCCAAGACTTGAAGGCGGGTCTTTAAAGTTTAAAAATCCTCAGTCCATGGTGCTGTATTGCTTGCCTGCCCCTGAGTCCCATGATTTCAAGGCCCGTGGAAGTCCTTTTGCTACCTGCCTCCTGGCGAAGGTGTCAACCATCCAACTAGGGCCTCCTGCCCTTAGCTGGTGGCTCTGATGGAAACAGAAAAGTCCTCTTGAGAAAGGGAACCACTGAAGTTTTCTTTTTCCTTGGGGCAAACGAACTTCCAAATAATTTTTAGTTTTTAGTACATTTTTGTTTTATCCTGAAATTTAGACTTATCATTAAATGGATTGCTTCCTGAAGGGCACAGCAGTTCCATGGTTAGCTGTAGCTAGATTGCCAGGTTCAAACCCCAGCTGTGGCTTATGCTACCTGTGTGAACTTGGGAAAGTACTGAGCCTCTCTGTATCTGTTTTCTCATCTGTAAAATGGGTAAGAAAAATGGTTTCTGCCTTGCAGGAACTGAAATAAAACTGAAAATGAGCCAACACACATGATGTGTTTATGATAACACCTGGTGCACAGTAAACACTAAATGTTAACTATTGTTGATGTTAACGACCACATTAACTTCCACTTCACAGGGACTCTTGTCAAGCACTGGCTTGGGGGTTTTATAGGAACAGTCTCAGAGAGGTTAAGGCCGTGTGCCCAAAGTCACACAGCGAGGAACTGGCAGACCTAGAAGTCCAGCACCAAAGCCTTGTAAGGACCCACTCCTGAATTCTGGGGGGTGGGTTTTGATCCAGAGGGCACTAGAGGGGTGAGCAGAGGCCCCATGGGCAGCAGATGAGGTCAGGACTACAGTCATGCTGAGACGCCAGGCTGAGGCTTGGGAGGGAGGGGAAGAATGGAATGGAGGATGAGAAAGCACAAACTAAGCTTCAGCCAAGTCAGAGGCAGGCCCCACTCAAGGCTGACATGGAAATGCAGGCAGGGCTGGGCACACAGGGACTCAAGGTCTAGGGAAATGTATCTGGCAGTCTAGGGTAGAGGTCTGCAGGGCTCATGGGGTCTGTGAAAGGCCTTCTCCAAGGGAGAGGCCTTCAGTCAGGGACCACAGTTTGGCCACTAGGACCCTATTCCTGGCCCCACCCCCACAGAAGCAGCTGCTTTTATGGGGAAGAGGGCAGATCTGATCTGCAGATCAAGAGCTCCCAGGCCATAGAGAAGTGGGGCTGAGCAATCTGGGCTGGTGCAGGTCCCTGGGTGATGGTCCTATGTCCCCCACCGAGCTCTGTGGAGGCTCCATGTCCAGCTCAGACCGGATGTAATGGGTCCCAAAGCTGGAAGGTCGTCTGGGGTTGGTGCGTCAATGCCCTCATTCTGAAGACCCCAAGTTACAGCCAGCTCTGGGCCTCACTTCCGGGATCTCAGGGCATCCAGCAGAAAGAGCTCTTCTCCCCGCCACTTGTCACTGTGTGTCAGTGGGTGGATGGTCAGCCTCTCTGAGCCTCTTCTGTGGGATGGTGGGGAGCCGCACCCCCTCACCCACCTCCAGGAACTGTGGGGAGACCAAAGGAAGACCAAAGGAAAGCAGAAAGTACAGAGCTTACTGCCCAGCCTCTGAGGGCCTTGCTGAATTTGGAGGCCCTGGGAAGCGTGAAATTAGAGACCGCTAATCCCAGAAATACTGAGAAATAACACTCACTGGCTCTCACGCCTGCCGACATGCCCTCTAGCCTTAAACATTCCACAAAGCCTGCAATGACAGGGTGGGGTGGTTGGGTTCCTGCTGTCGGAAAACCATGCAGACCCAGCCACTGGCCACCTCCCTCCCCTTCCTTCCTGCCACCCCTGGCATCCTAGAGCCTACATGCTAGCTTAGTGGAGGGCCCTCTCGGCCAAAGTCAATGGTGGCACCAAAGGACAGCACTTCGGAACTGGGCAGACTTGGAGCCAGCCCCAGCCATGGCACCTACCCATCTGAGTCTTAGTTTGTTCATTTGGGAAACGGGGACCAACACCAGCCACCCCGTAGGTCATGCTGAGCCGGCCCTCAGCTCCCATGCCAACCTCCCTCTTCTGGTGTCTGCAGACGCGTCTCCCAGGTCCCCTTGCAGCTCCAGGTCTGGACTCAAAAAAGTCCCCCTCAGGGGCGCCTGGGTGGCTCAGTGGGTTAAGCCGCTGCCTTTGGCTCAGGTCATGATCTCAGGGTCCTGGGATCGAGTCCTGCATCGGGCTCTCTGCTCAGCAGGGAGCCTGCTTCCTCCTCTCTCTCTGCCTGCCTCTCTGCCTACTTGTGATCTCTGTCTGTCAAATAAATAAATAAAACCTTTAAAAAAAAAAAAAAGTCCCCCTCAAATCTGAGAAGAATGGAGGTGGGGTGAGGTTGCCTTTCAGCTGTTCTAGATGACTCCTATCTAGCAGGGTCCCTGGATACTGGGATTTGCCACGGGGCGGGGGGGTAGTCTGAGCCCAGGCACTACCTGTGTGGATATCCAAAGGTCTGGCCACCAACCCTGTGCCCTGTTTGTGCTGCTGTGGGGGCTGAGACCCAGCTGTGGCAACAGCCTCCTGGCCCCTGGATCGCAGCCCTGACAGGGAGACCTGGAACTCATGGTTCCGCGGTGTCCTGGTTCACACTGCCCTGATTCTGATGTGGCAGCCATAGAAGCAGGTGTGGTGGGGAGGCTCTGGGGTCTCCTGGTGCCCAGACTAAATAAAGTGTCCTTCCCATGATCACATAAGGCACCTACATCTCTGTATTTTTGTTTTCCTCTGTCTCAGATGGGCTACACCCTGCATCTCCTGATAACGCGAGAGGCAGCAGTCATGGGTCCCACAAGGGATGCGGGCGCGCATGTGCGCAGATGGTCCTCCCTCAGAGCTACCTTCTTAGGGGCCACAATGCCTCGTTGGCTAGCACAGTGAATGGAATGGGGCCAGCCACCTGGCTTCTGGGCACATGGCATTCTCTCTTGCTCTCCAGACCCTGGAATTCAGATGCGGCACCAATAAGCTAAGGTAGGGGGGTTGGGACAGTCATAGGCCACTCTGGGGTCCACACGAGGCCACAGTCTGCCATGTGTTCTGACCGAATCTGCGAAAGCCAGTCTGACAGGCATCTGTGGAGAAATGAAGACCAGGACCAGGAAGAGTCCTGACACCCCCCCAGAAACCCCACATCCTGTCCCTGGAGGCCTCCAGCTGTTTCTGTGCCCTGGGATCCATGACACATCCCTATAGCCTTACTGTCCAAAAAAGGTCCCCCTGTATCTTGTGGGAACTTGTGTGGTCTTTGTGTTGCCAGCACGTAAAGAGACTCTGGGACCCCAGAACAGGACAGGTCTGGGTTCCTTCACCCCCACACTCCCAGCATGCACCATGCTGGCTTGGCGGCAGGGACCCCATAGAGCAGCATCTGGGGTAGATAGCCTGGATGCCTGGTTCTTTCTGGTCTAGGCTGCCCCTTGGGAAAGCCCGTGCCCCCTCTCTGGGACTCGGCTTCCCACTCTATAGAAGGAGGTGGCAGGTCTTTAATTCCCACCCTCGCTTCAGATCCTAGTGTTCAGATACCGTTTGTCACGAACCACAGGGACCTGGAGGAAAATGGTTTCCACTTAGATTAAAAAAAAAAAAAAAATTCAGCTTCTTTCTTCACTATGTTCTATTATGTTTTTTCTAAACCACATAGCCAGAAAGTGAAAATGATCCAAATGTCTAGCAACAGATGGGTATCCATACAAGGGATTAGTCAGCCACACAGAAGAACGACGTACCAACACAGGCTACCACACAGATAAACCTTGAAAAGATCCTGAGGAAAAGCAGCCAGTCACAAAAGGCCACCTACGACACGATTCCATTCCTACGAAATGTCCAGGCAGATAAATCCGAAGGGACAGAACAGCGGTTGCCAGGAGATGGGGGGATGTGGGGGAGGGATGGGGTTGGTTGCTCGGGGGGGAGGGGTGCTAGAGAGCGGCTAGAGTTGATGTGATGGTTACACAGCTCCGGGCATCTCCTAAAACCCACCCATTGTATACTTTAAAGGCGCAAGCACTAGGGCAAGTGAATTCTAGATCAACAACGCTGTTATAGGGTAGGAATCGCGTGCCTAGCACAACGAGCAACATGCGGAATTGCTGAATCATCGTATGACACACCAGAAACGAACACCTCATATTAATTACACTGGAGTTAAAATGTAAAAAAAAAAAAAAAGTTGTTACATGAAAAAAACAAACAAACAAAATGCTCTGCCAGTGTTCGTTCTGATCGGGCTGTGAACTGACAGCTCAGCAAGGGCAAGGACGCTCCCTTGAAATCCTGACTTTGACCTATGAGACCTCTTCTCTGGTGGCTCCGGAGATGAGGCAAGAAGGCGAAGCTTTCCGCCCTGTAGAGCCGCAGCCTCTGGGGGCCTGGGACAGACGGGCATCGTGTCTGGACCGTCACATGTACACGAGCCCACGGCACCTGGTTTCTCCGCCGCATTCACAGATGGGCTGAGGGGCTCCGAGGTGAGAACGTGCCCACTTTCTAGGGCTTTCTAGACTTTCTAGAGCTCTATTTTGGCAGCACCCCCCACCTCCGCCCCCTCCGAGTTTAAAGAGGCCAAACAGACCACTCTCATCTCACCTGGGACAGCCTGCTCTGGTGCCACATAGAAGCAGGGAAGATGGCCTGGCATGGGAGAATAAGCCCTAAAAACATCCCCAGGTTTCCAGATTGCCTGTGCTGAATGTTATTCTGATAAAGGAAGAGAAGGTAGAGCCATGCCATCCAAGGCCCGAGGCGGGCACGTGTGAGGTCCCCAACACTTTACGCCCCCCACACACATCGTTTGGCAGTCCCCTGGCTGGACTACAGTGCTGGCCCCTGAGCACGTCTGCCGTGAGAATGCCAGTGTGCAGATGGTGGTCTGCCCCTTCTGCCCGGATGCCCTTGGCAATGACACCTGTCTGTGCCTCCGTTCCTTCACATGGGAAATCGGGGGCATGGCACCCGCCTTCTAGGGTGTCCCGTAGACTATGGTGGGTGGCTATGTGAAAAGCCCCCTGCCTGGCCCATAGTAGGTGATCGGTAAGTTTTACCTCCTGTTCAAGCCCCTCCAAGGGTGTAGACTTTGGAGAAATGCACATTCATGACAGTCTCTCCACTGACAGGAGCTGCACAGCCTCGCAGATCCCGGATGCATATACCTGAGGTCACCTGCCAGCTGCCGGACAGCCCAGGGGCTCACGGTCTGGGACTCTGCTCCCCAGTGGGCCAGCCTGTGATGGTGTTCACAGCTCGGGGAGCACAGGGTGGAAGAGGGGATCCCCCCACTCAATGGCCGTGTGACTTAGGAAGTCACTCAGCCTCTCAGGGCCTCAGTTTCCCTCTGCAAAATGGAGCTAAAGATGATGCCTCGTCTAAAGGGTGCTGTGAGGAAAAATAAAATGCTCAGCGCACACAGGTGGAACCACACAGCAGGGCTGCACACCCGGACCCCTCCCCTCCTCGTAGGTGCTGGGTGACGGCGTGAGTGGCTCAGCGTCTCTGCCCCCTCCTTCCTTCTCTGCAGAATGGAGAACATCATCCCCACCTCATGGGAAGATTCAATGAAAGCAAAAGCACATAAAGCTCTTAGGACAGGGCACAGCACCCAAAAGTCCCCAGAGAGCCCTATAAGGATTCCAGGTCTGACCTACAGCAAGTGCCCAGAGCCATCACAACAGTGGCAGACGTGAAGGCCAGCATCCCCGCACAGGATGGGATTCCCTTACACATTGGCAGGCAGAAGAGAGGAGTCCCGTTGACCCCCTGAGCTAGTCAACCCACAAATCAGCCACAAAACAACCTGCACTATGGATTTTCCCTGGCCAGGCTGGGACTCGGGGTCTCCAGCTGGCAACCTCAGAGCTGTTCCCTGGGGTTGCAGACCGCAGTTTCCGTGGGAGAAGAAGCTTCTCCCTGCTTGCTTCTTCCCTAGGCAATGGCTGGCCTGGGGAAGCCTAATTACCAGCCTCTGCGGCCCAGAGTGGGAAGAGCAGGCGGCCCTGGGTGTCCAGCAGGCCAGGTGAGTGCCAGGGCTGGGCTGCTGCTGGATGTCCCTGGGTTACAGTCCACATCCCCGTGATCCTGCGTGCAGGTGTCAGAGCCCGGGGGCCACAGGCTGGGGCCATCTCTTCCACCTGTCCGCTGTTTTGGAAAGGAAGACGAATCGTGACGTGCATCCTGTAGTGACCTGCCTGCATTTATCCAGCACATCTGCAAGCTGGCCAAGGATGGGGACCATGGCTGTCCTGTTCCCACCCATATTCCCAAAGCCCACAGTGGTCTCGTACCCAAGTAGTTCCTGCAAAGAGGGATCTTATTGGCAAAGTGCCCAGAGGTGGGTACCTGGCACACAGCAGATGCTCCTGGACCTTCAGGATGACCATGGCTCCAGGCCTCCAGGAATCCTGACCTCTGTGACCCTTCTAGAACATAGCTTGTGGTCCAAACAAGGGGAAAGGTGTAAAAAGCCAGATATAACAGAAACCACGTGATTCAAGCCCATAATACAAACAAGCATTTCCCGCACACCTACTATGCATCCATTAGTGCCCAGAGATGGTGGTTAAGTACCTTACACACTACTTAGAGCAACCCTGGGGTATAAGCACTGTTGCCCCAATTGTGGGGCTGAGGCACAGGTTCAGGGACGCAAAGCATTTTTCCAGTGCTTCCTGCCGGGGAGGAGTAGAACCAAAACTTGAACTCAGGACTTCTGGACTCCAGAGCCTGCCTCCCAGGCTGCCCCCAACTCCACAGAAGGACTGTGCACAGAACTGGCAGGCCCCGATTCATCCCGCCGCAGCAGAAAGACTGGCTCCAAGCTGACCAGAGGAATGGCTCCCTCCCTCCTCCCATCCCCACCACTGCTACCACTTTGCTCACCCCTGTGACTCCTTCTGGGGCCCAGTTTAGGGGATGGCTAGATCCCTCTGGCCCATAAGTGCCTCCGGGGCCATTGGCCAGCCTCCGATCAATCGATCAATGCGAGCCCCCCCCCCCCCCCCAGAGAGGTGGTCCAGGGCCTGGTGCCAGACTCACAGACTTTCTCACAGGTGCTGCATCCCACCAAGTTCCCTTAAATCTCTATCCACACCGTTCTCACTTTTCCGTGGCCGCCATGTGGGTCTAAACGGCAAGTCAGAAAGAGGCAAATCAAAAGCCTACAGCCACAGGGCCCCCTCTTCACGCCCCAGTCCTTAAAGAAGGTGAGCAGAGGGAAGAGGAGGAGGAGCAGGAAATAACTCGTGGTTTCCAAGGGCAACACCTGGACATGCATCTGCATCTGCAGGGACACAAAGGGAGGGCGAGCTTTCCATAGGGGCGCAGGAAGCCCGGCCTGTTCCTGAGAGCAAGAGGCAGCAAGCTCGGGGCGGAAGCTCCCAGCATTTGGCTCTGCTCTGAGCTGAGCCCTGGGGAACGTTCTGGAGCCTCTGGCTGGAGGAGGACGGTGGACCAGCTGTTGCAGGAAGCGGGGGGCTGCCAGGCAGGGTCGTGCTCCGGGCCGGAGGACTCACAGGTCCACAGAGCCTGGGAGCTCCCAGGCCCAGCCCTGGCAAGATAAGCAGCCTTTGAAGTCCCCCAACCCACCCCACCCCCAGGGGCTGAGCCCCCCAGACAGAGTCCTGCAGGGAGCTCGACCCCATTTCCCACGGCCACTTGTCTGAGAAGCGCCAGGTCCTCAGGACAAAACCAATGGAGGGACAGCAGGCCTTGGGGTCCACCCAACCCAGTCCTGCTAAACTCAAGGGTGCGAAGAAACGCAGGGGTGAGTGGTCCTGACCCGTGGCTGCCCAGAATGGCATGTCCCTTCTTTGGTTTCCCGCCAAGCCCTGGACAGTGGGCTGCACCCGTTCAAGGGTCCACACAAAGTGGACAGGGTGGTGGCTGGGGCCCCATCAGGCCCCACACCCACCAAGTGGGGACTCTGCCACATACCTCCTGGGACTGGAGAAGACAGTTCACAGCTCGGGAACTCCTCCCCAGAAAGTATGGCGGGGCCACAGCCGCCTCTCCCTCCACATCCTAGCCCCCGCTGCATCTGGGCTTTGGCCCCTGAGGAACTGAAACCCCGGGGAGCCCGCTGCCCCGAGTCCCCATGCTCACCCTGTGTGGACGCGGGAGAGGAAGTGGGCTGCTGGTGTTACAATGAATGGCTAGGGGGGGATTCGGGGTTCCGGACTCCAGGTCTGTGTCTGGACTACTCATGAACACAGAAGTGAAAAATGCTAGGCAGGGCAGGGCCCTGTCCCCGCTTTTCAGACTTGCAGCAGGTTCTGCTCTGGGGGGACACACTGCCGTCCCGGGATCTGGCTGCACAGGAGAAGGACACCCGTTCTTTCAGTGGCCCAGACCTGGCCCAGGGGCCAAGCTCCCACCTAAATAGAGTGTGACCTTTAGCCTACAAGACAAGCTACATGAGCATGACCTCTACTCCCCAAAGTCTTCCAACAGGGGTGCTGACGTGTCAGGGATGTGTCCAACACAGCTCCCCTCGCCCCTCTGGTCGGCAGGGAGGTCCTGGGGCGGGGGGTTGCTGGACCACAGGGCTGGGTCCCTCTGTGACGTCAGTGAGGAGAAAAATGTCACTTTTCCGGTCTGCCCTTCATGTGAAAGAAACCTGGGAGGTACTCACAGGGATCAGCACCTCCTAACCTAGCCAGTTCCCAGGAATCACCCAGAGAAGGTTAGAAAACGCTGATTCCTATGTCCTGTGCCAGTCTTTGAAATGTCCGTGTTTCAGAACCAGACCCTGAATTTTCGGAAGTGCCAGGTAGCTGGAAGCAGCGTGCCCCGGAGATTCTGATCGAGGAACCTCGAGGTAGCCCTGTGTTCCCAGATGGAGTCTCTATATTCAGGATGAACCATAATGGCAGAGTATCCTAGCCTGGCTAGGTCCCCCGCCATCTACTTGGGGGCAGGAGTCTTCCCGTAACAGGGGGATAAGGGCCTGGACATCCTCTCTCCCCACAGAGCCATCTCTTAAATTATATGTTCTCTGATCCCGATGCTAAACACAAAAGAATTCTTTTCAGAAAAACATCAGGTTCCAGACTTGAAGATTCTGGAATTCTGCTTCCTCTCGGGATGGTAGGACACCGAGGCAAAAGCTCTGAGACCAGGGCCTTCAGCTCCCACCGAGGACTCAAAGGCCCACACAGAAAGCTGGTTAAAGAGGAAGGTACACTGTGTGTGTCTGGGGTTCCTCTTGCATCTGAACTCACTGCACAGATACCTGCTAATCCCCCTCTCATGTGTCAGGTAGGAGCGAAACAGACAAAGATCCCTGCCCTTTGTGGAGGTGACATTTTAGCTGGGGGAGACACACAAGGGAAAAAAAAAAAAAAAAAATATATATATATATATATATATATATATATATATATATATATATATTTCACTCTGCCTGCCTCTCTGCCTACTTGTGATCTCTCTCACTCTCCATCAAATAAATAAAGAAAATCTTAGAAAAAAAAAGGGGGGGGGCACCTGGGTGGCTCAGTGCATTAGCCTCTGCCTTCGGTGCAGGTCATGATCTCAGGGTCCTGGCCTGCATCGGGCTCCCTGCTCAGCAGGGAGTCTGTTCCCCTCCCCCCACCACCTGCCTCTCTGCCTACTTGTGATCTCTGTCACATAAATAAATAAAATCTTTAAAAATAAATTTCAAACAGCATTGTCAGGGAAGGCCACCCCAAGAAGGTGACATTTAAGCAGGGATCTGAAGCAGGGGAGAGAGCAAGCCCTATGGCCCATGGGGGAAAGTGCATTCCAGCAACAGGCAAGTGCAAAGGTCCTGAGACAGGGCATACAAGTGTGTTCTAAGGAAAGGAAGGGGGCCAGTGTGGCTGGAGGAGAGGGTGCATGAAGGAGAAGAGCAGAAGTTGAGATCAGCAAGGAGCTGGCAGTCAGAGGTCACTAAGCTTCAGAGGTCATACTCCAGTGAGATGGAGGAAGCTGAGGGCTTATACACAGGTAGGAGATATTGTCAAATGGAGAAGGTGTAACTGTCTGTGGGTAATTTCTGGCCTTAGAATATCCTGTCAGTGAATGTTGGGTGGGAGAATCAAACCAGGTCTGTGAAAATAACAGTGGTGGTTGCTTTTTCTTACTACAAAAGAAAGACCAGTTGCCCTGGGCATTTAAATGCAGTCACTAGGGGTTACTGGGGTTCCCTATGTCTCTAGCTGACCTGCTGTCTGGCACATGCCAGTGACCTAATGTCAACCCATCGCACAGCCTTCCCCAGCCCTTGTGGGTCCAGGTCTCTGACCTGAAGACCTCAGCTTAGCCCGAGGGCCCCGTGCCCCTGGAACTCACCGGGCATGGAGAAGGGGGACAGGAAGGCAGACTCAATTGGCTCCGGCTCTGGAGGAGGCGGTGGCGGTGGGGGCTGCGGCTCCTGTTCCCGCGGCGGGTCGCTGGGGTTTTCCACGGGAACATTCCCATTTTCAATGTTTTCGTGTCTCCCATTCTGAAGTGGCTTGCTATTGGCACCGTTTGCTGAGTTGATCAGTCTCTGCCGCTGTGTGGACAGGAGGCAAGTCAGATGCCAAGACATGGGATGAAGTGTTCCATGGTGGTTTGTTCCTTATAGACGCATAGCCCTGAACGGCTTCTGGAATGCCATCCCTGTGCTCCCTGAGAAATGGTCCAAGAACCTCAGGCTCCATCTCAGTTTGCTCGTTTGCGGATGGACTGATGCTGGGAAAGCCTTTGGGGCCTGGGCAGAACGTGGGCCTCCCCTTCTTAATGCCAACCAGACCACCTAGCCCCTGACTCTGGAAGACAATGACCATTCCAGATCCTTCACTGGACATTTATAAGCTGCCTGAAGATAGCCACAGGAAACGTCCCACATCATTTTTTTTTTAATGTTTAATTTTTTTCAGGTCTGTTGTGCAAAAAGATACTCAAATGAAGCATATAGCTCAATGATGTTCTCCTTCAAGGTGTGGACCATTTCCAGCCCCACAGAAGAGTCCCTCAGGCACCTCCCTGGTTTATATGCCCCTTCTCTCCAGAGGTAACCAAGGTAACTGCTATTCTGACTTTTATAAACATCAGTTTGCTTCTCCTGAACTTGAACTTCATATAAATGGATTCAAATAATTCGTATTATTCTATGTGTGGCTTCTTCCACTCAATATCTGTAAAATTCATTCGTGGTGTTGCCTGACTGAGTAGCTATTTTTCATGGCTGTCGACTATTCCACTGTATGAATAACCCATGATGCATTGCGTAGTTTCCCTTCTTTTGTTCTTAGGTTCTTATGAAGAACATGGCTATGAACATTTGTGCACCAGTCTTTTTCTGGACAAAATGGACTTGTTTCTTTCGTGTATTTGGGAGTGCGGTTTCTGGGTCACACAGTTCCTGCATGCTGAATCACGTCATACTCGTATCAGCAATGTATTATAATTTCCTTTGTATCCTGTTCTGGTCAGCACTTGACCTTGGCAGCCCTTTCCATGTGAACCATTCTGGTGGGTGTATGATGGTATCCAGCCATGGCTCGGCATTTCCCCACTGACCAACGGTGCTGAGCACCTTACTGGGTCGCTGGCCACTGGGATGGTCTCCGCTGTCGCGGTGCTTTGCCATGTCTAATGGGTAAGTCCTGAACCAAAGTGTCCCCTTCCCGGCCCCATCTTGTAGTGACTGACAAAGGCTGCCTCCCTTCCACACGCGGGAAGCTAATCTTCCTCACCAATTCCATGGGCTTCTAGAAACCAGGGAAAGGCAGAAGCCACGTTTCTAGAAATCAACAGGTTTCCATTTTCCTTTGCCTTTTTGCCCAGCTCGCATTCATTTGGTTCTGATTTTAAATACCCGTGTGTCAGCCTGAGTTAGGCCTTGGGGCTAAGGACTGTCACACAATGGACAAATAGAGACCCCTCCCAATTCTTTGCCAGGAGACTAAGAATGTGTGAATGTGTCCCCAAGGCACTATTCTTTCTACCTGTGTGTCCAATGCCTATCCTCATGGTTACCTGGAAGTTAAAACATCATTATTAAAATACATGTTATTTCTCTTTAAAAACAACAAAAACAAAGGAACTGGCCGTTTAACTGCCTTCATGTTGGTTTTAGGTAGGGACTCCTAAATCATGAAGCCTAGGGTGGGATGAAAATTTTAAAATTCTTTTTTTACAAGTGTGTTCACAACACTTAGCCTACCAACAGAGCAAAGAGATCTGTGTCTGAGACAAAAGCTCAGAGGTGGAGTCATAATAGTTTGCTACCCAAGCAGCAAACCTAAGTACTATTAAATGACAGGTGATTCTTATATTTAAACAAAGAACCTGGTTATACAAGGACAGAATTGTAAGGAGGGAGGCATGACTTAATGGCAACATGTATGGTAGCAATGGAAAGGGGTCATGATTCTAGCTTAATAGGAAACAACAGAGCATTGTACCTAGAAAAATATCTAAAGTTACCTGAGGTTGTATTAAAAGAGGCATAGATTATAACACAAAGGAGGTGATGGATCCACATGCTGAGAGAGACAAGCTGGAAGATGGTAATGACAGGAACCCCGTTGCATCAGGGAGGGTGGGAGGTTCTAAGGATATTTCAGTTCGAGGAGAAAATCAGGGGGTAGCGATGTTCAAAGAGTTACCACTTGGAAGAGGCAATTATAAGCAACTCAAGCAGGGGCTGAACATTATAGAGGGAATAAAGATATAGAAAGAAGGGGGGGCGCCTGGGTGGCTCAGTGGGTTAAGCCGCTGCCTTCGGCTCAGGTCATGATCCCGGGGTATGGGATCCAGCCCCGCATCGGGCTCCTTGTTCGGGCAGGGAACCTGCTTCTCTCGCTGTCTCTGCCTGCCTCTCTGCCTGCTTGTGTGTACTCACTTGCTCTCTCTCTCTCTGGCAAATAAATAAAATCTTAAAAAAAAAAAAAAAAAGATATAGAAAGAAGGGTCTGAGAAGGTGGACTCACTGACCCCTGATAATCTACGCAGTCCTAGTTTTGCAGTCTAGATGCAAATTTGGGTGGGAATTCCTGTTCTGCGCTCATACTAGCTGTGTGGCTTTGGGCAAATTACTTTGCCTCTCTGAGAAACTGGAAATCTCATCATCTGTTGCAGAAAGTCATTAAGAGGTAAGATATCCTGCACCTGGCTAGGCCTCAGCAGTCGAATGGACCAGCTCAGAAGGACCAGCACCCAGGTGTGAGATGCATGGAAACTGAAGGTGGGGGAGATTTGGAGCACCTCGGCAACTCACTGCAGGGGCTCTGGGTGAGGACAGCCAAGTGCAGCCTTGGAGTGAAGGAAAACCCCTCACACGCCCTCTCCCATACACCTGTGTTCCCCCCCCCACCCCCCGCCACCCCTCTCAGCTGTTCTGTCCTCTCTGGTGAACAAACATGGACATCCATACCACAAGCACTAGACTCTAACACAGCTTAATTGCGGCTTTGCAAACACCTCTAACATTTTGGAATTAAAATGACTGAACATTCTAATGAGACCCAGGGTCTTAAGAAACGACTTTGAAACAACTGGGTATTTGGGGTTTTTTTTTTTTCCTCCCCCCACTCCCATTCTCTGATGAAATTACCCCAAGACACAGCTTTGCTCCCACGCACAGTTTATCGGTTGTGTGCCACTGAATTTTTTAGTGCTGTTAGCATCTTCCCAAACATTCTCATTAAGAGAAACTGAGGCCCAGGAAGATCAAACCAGTTAGTGGCTAATGTGAGATTAAAAGCCCATCTCCTCTCCCAAGCCTGGCCTCTCTGTATCCCTATGCTCCCTGCCAGGGCACTCAATCCCAGCCTGGTGGTGGAGGGGAGGGGGAGGACACAAGGTCTTCCCAGCAGCCTAAAATATCTGGGGTGGGTGACCATCAATATTTTACTAGCTCCTCAAAACCCAATGATTTCCCTGGTGGGTCTACCATGAGAAAGCTACTATGAACCCACATCCTTCAGAGTTATCCTCACCCCCTTCAGTGGGTACAATTATGCTCATGAAAGATAACCAGGATTCAGTAAAATTTCACCAATTCCTATTTAAGTGACCTGGGTCAAAAAGATTCAGAATGATGCAACATTTTCAGTGTTTCTCTTTCTTTCCATATCTTCCACAGGGAAGACGTATTATACAAAAAAGCAGAAATGTTCAAAATATAGAACTTTTCAGCCCTGGGCGATATCATTTCTGCATACCTCTGACGTGCTAACCACAGATTATTAGTTCTCAAATTTCCAAGCTCTCTGAGAACTACCTGGGTGTGAGGGTAAGGACTTCAAACACATATGCACATATGTGGCAAAGCCTGGAAGAAAGTTGGAAAGCCATTAGAGTGGGGGCATCTTTGCTATAGTTTCTGGACAGGAAATAGCACTAAAACTGATTTTTTTCCCCCCAAGTGAGAAAGAGGGCACAAACTTCAAGCAGAACAGGAGGATGCAGAGTGAAAGGGAAGTGCTCAGGGGTAAGTGACCTCTGCCAGTGTTCTTGGTTTTCTCCTAGAGTTGTCTGTCTGTAGAGAACAAGTGTGTGCTCAACCTTTTTTTTGTACTAAAGAACACTTTAAAGAAACAAGCCATACTTCCAGCTGGCCTTTCTCCACTTAGCTTTCCTTTAGTGCCTGACAAAAGTCTTAGTGGCACATCTTAGAAATTGTACTTGATTGCTGCCTGCCTTGTGCCACACTTCTGGAGAGGATCGTGTGCTGCCCGCTGGTAATGTTTGGGCCTCCTTCCACAGCAGGGACAGCAATAAAGGCCAGCCTGGCTGAGGATATCCTGGTGGCTCAGCACCAGCCCGTGGCTTCAAAGCCCAGCAACACACCCGAGGCCACTCGCTCTCAGTGCCCTTGACACAGACTGACCTCATTAATTATGATCCTGCTGGCCATCCGCAGTCGGGTCCTGGGCCCAAACTTGTTGGTGATCATGATGCGTAAGCCTGCCTCCGGGAAGCTGAACTTGGGAGGACTGGAGCTCATGACCTCGTCCACCATCACCACTGGGTTTTTGCTGTACTGAGGCTCCTCCTTCACTATATTGAGCACAACAGCATGATTAGTGCTGAGATCTCCCTTGGGAATCACACCCCAGCGCTGGGCTGGCTGACCTCCCCTCACACAGCAGACCACCTGGGGCTGTGGTCTGAGCAGCTGCCAGGGACTGCCTGCCAACTGGGAGTGTTAGCCGAGGCCCCGGGGTCCCATGCTACAGGATGCCTCAAGAGCAAACGCTTCACGTCTAGCCCCTCCGCCGGGTGATGCCCCTCTCTTTGGGGTTCGTCTTGACTAAGGCCTCTCAGTTCCTTGTCTGCACCTCACTGGGGGGCCCGACTATAATTCAGACAGGGTCCCTAGCCCATGACGGCAAGGGGACCTTTCTTCCCCTCTGTTGACAGAGGCTCAGATAAAACTCTGGAAATTGACAAGGGCCCTCCAGGATGGAAAATGCTAGAAAGCACCAGACAGCATGGGCTCTCAGCTTCCTGTCAGGCCACCTGCTCCGTTTGAACAACCATCTCCACCTGGTGGAGAAGGATAGAGGCCTGGCAGTGAGGGCAAGTATGAGGACCACAGGGGCTGGACGAGGCAAGAGAGACCCCAGAGGGAAGCCTGCTCGCTAAGGGCTGCTGGCCACATCCCACGTCTCCGAGAAAACACACACCCTCCAGCAGGGAGGCCACAGTCTCTGACCCTTTGCTTCCCACCTCCCCCTCGACCCCATCACCCCAAGAGGCGGAAGAGTAAGTGTCTCCAGGCCTCAGGCCTCTTCCTTGCCACCTTCACAGGCTCGCTCAGGGCTGGCCTCCCAGGGGGGATCTGACATGTAACTCCGGAGCCCTGGGGAGGCCAGGAATGGAACTGCTCAGGAACACAGCACACAGAAGCAGGTGGTTTTTCCCTCTGGGGAGACTGTCGAAGCGGGTAGGCCTGTCCCTCTACACTGGTCATCGGCTCCTGGAGAGCGGCCTTTCCCCGTAGGAGTAGCCAAGAGCACACCCTTGAGCGTTAATGGCACCGACACGAGCAAATGCACACCCGACACGCACACCCTCACCAAACAAGCAGCAAGGCTCAGCAGACAGGAGGCGTGGAGGTTAGAAATGAAGCCAGGAGGACCCCGCATGTGTTGGGACAGACGCTAACCTCTAAGGAGGTGTGCGCGGGAGGTCCGGGTTTGTTTTGTAAAGCCTGTGTTACCGCGTGGGTGAAAGCAGATTACTTACAGTTCAGAAGAGAAGAGTTACGGAGACAAAGGCCAACAGAGATTGCCAGAGGTGATTAGCGTGCGGTGGGCGCAGAGAGCCTGGGGCAGCATTCTTGATGGTGGCCAAGATGCCAGGGGGTTATTTGAAGGAGGAGTTAGTAGAGGGGTTCCTGCTACAGGGGGCTTCAGTGCTCAGGGCTTTGGGAAGGGCCCCTCTCCCGGCCGATTTCTATGGCTCTGGCCCACTTGGAGGAAAAGGACCCCTCACTGCTAAGAGCCTGAACCACTCCCTCCTAGGGAGGAGACCTGCCGAACCACCCGCAGGCTCCAGGCTCTGTCCTACCTGTAGAATCAGCCCTGACATGGGCATCCCCTGGGGGACCCCCCGGGATCAGAAGGAGGGAGCCTCTGGAGCATCAGTTCATTGAAGCAAAAGCTGTGATAACTGGCTTCCCCAGTGTGGGGGGGGGGGGGGGGGGGTAGGGATGGGGTGGGGGATAGGGAGGACTCTTGTCGTGGTGTTGTCACCAAATGACAGCAGGAGGTGATACGGCTGAGCCAAGGGGGGCTGCCCAGAAAATCACTCCATTAGAGAATGTCTTTCTGGCAGTTCTTCAGCCCCAGGCCAGGTGTCTGCCTCCTTTCTCACTGCTGGAAGCCCAAGTCGGATCCAGGGCCAGGGCAGCCTAGAAGGTTCCACCGTGAGCCTAGCGGTTAGCCCCAGGAGCCCTGGCTGTGAGGCTGTGGCAACCAGCAGAGAAGGGGGACTCCTTCAGCAGCTGGAAACGGGGACGGGGGGTACCCTCCTCCTCTGCCCTGGGGACCTTTTCTTGGACCTTTCTCTGCTTTCTTGAGCAGAACTGAAGCGTCATGTGAAAAATTTCTAAGAGTTTTAGAAAAACCTGGACATCTGAACGAAGAACAGAGCAGGAAGATATTGTGTTCTGCCACCCCTCAAAATAAGAAAAAAAAAAAACGCCCCAGAGGATTTGGTAAAAAGAACCTCATGACCTTTAAAGAACATTTAAGTACATAAAGGCATTTTACAAGAGTGGTAGTAACAAGTCCAAACACCTGGGAAGGGGTCGGGTTGAACAGCTGGACTTGGCACAGGGAAACACCAAAACTGGTAACAGGAAAAACCAGAGCTGTGTGTGCCTGTGAGCTCTTGACAGAATCCACCAGGCAGCAGTCCTGGGCTTTCTCAGGTGGGTGGGTAGATGGGGACCTGCCCGTAGGCCAAGGAGCCGGGGGGGGGGGGGGGGAGCTCTGCCTGAGAAAGACTGGTGACAACTACACCGTTAAGAAAGGCAAACTCGTGGGCGCCTGGGTGGCTCAGTGGGTTAAAGCCTCTGCCTTTGGCTCAGGTCACGATCCCGGGGTCCTGGGATCGAGCCCCGCATCGGACTCTCTGCTCAGCAGGGAGCCTGCTTCCCCCGCTCTCTCTGCCTGCCTCTCTGCCTACTTGTGACTCTCTGTCAAATAAGTAAATGAAATTAAAAAAAAAAGAAAGGCAACCCCCTGAGGCCCCCTTCTCAGTCCCTGTAGGGGTCCTGCAAACACCTTCCTCCTGCCTCAGTCTGTTTCTTGGGGGACGGTGCCCTGCGGTGACTTACACACAGGGTCCTCCACCAGCCTGGGCTACGAAATCCTGAAGGCTCCATCTCTGGGACTTCCCTGTCTCAGTTTTCAGCCCTGCAGCCTCCCCCTGCCTCCCCTGACCCCTGTCCAGACCCCTCTGTCTCCTTGGCCTTTATCCAAATGCCTCCTCCTTGATGAAACTTGGAGGGAGGCCCATCTGCCTCCTTTTCCTATGTTTGGGGGGAGGGGCAGCCCTGTGTCTAATCTTCCAATTTTCTAGACATTTTCCCAGACTTAGATATTTGGGGGAAAATAAGAGACTTGTAGGGGAGGTCCTACTGTCCTGGGTGTCAAAGGAATGGAGACAGTGGCAGGACAGAGCCTTAGGAGAGGCCCCACATGGGCTGTGGCTATTCTGCAAGTAAGAGATGCTTCCCATGGGACACTAGGGAGGGGCCTCCTGCACGGGCCACGCAGGTGGTAGGGAGCTCTCAGGGCTGGCACCTGAGGAATGAATGACCGCCACCACCACCACTTGGAATCTTTCTTCTTTGCCATGAAGGTCCTGTGGGCCCTGGAGCACTAATCTCGGTGTACAAGACTGGGCAGGAATCAGCCTCTGTCCTGAGACGCTGTGCTCAGGGATCTGCAGTTGGGACCTCAGGCCCGCTCTGTCTGTGGAGCTAAAATGCAAACCAGCAGCCACATCCGTCCCTCCCCTCTGCAGAGGTTGTCCTGGAAACCGGCTCTCTCCTGGGGGAGGCTGCCGGGCATTTTGGCGACAGGACACATGGCTACAGCTTCAAGCTCTCCAGGCCTCCCCTCTCTGACCATCAGGGACCAGTGGCGTCTGGCAGCCGGGCCGTAACCATGACTACAGTGATCCTCCCCCAACCCCAGTGGGCTTCGTCCTTTTGGAAGGGCTTCTTTCTTTCCATATGGAAACATTCATTCCTCCGTCAAGCACCTGTGACAGGTGCCTCCATCGGGCGGTTGCCTGAGACGGGACAGAACAAACTTGCCGGACATCCAGGGCTTGGAGCCCCTACTCAGATCTGCCCCACTAGTGAAGACTAGTGAGGGGCCAAGCAGGACAGATTCCAGCCCCCACACGTCCCAGACATGAGCAAACCAGCCCCCGAGACCACCGGGGCTGTCACAGACCCCGTGAAGGAGTGAAAGTGGCCCGAAAGAGGACATGGCTCGCCTGGGGCCACGGGGAACGTGGAATAAAGACCCTTACATGGCCTGTCCACCTGTCATGCTGGTGAAGAAGGCCTTTACCAACCCCGTGGTGGGACTGGAGATGCCAGGCTCATCTGTTTTTCCATGATCCTCATTACAGAAACCTGTTCAGGCCTTACCACTCCCTGGGGGCCCAGAACCCCAGACAAGGGGGCCGCCCCTGGGGTTAGGGCTCCCAGGCAGGGCTCTCTGGGGCCGGTCTGGCTGTTCCTGCTCAGCTCTGAGGCTGCCCTCCCAGGCCTTGCCGTTCCTCTGGTTGACGAGACAGAGATCTCTCCAGAACAGAGTTCTCCACCTGAACTGGGCCTGGCATGTGAGAAATCACAGGGAGACCTGAGCCTGCTTTGCCACCCCAAGTCCTCCGACTCCTGCCACTGGCCTTTTCCGAGGGTCAGACGGGTAATTTGCTGCATTTCGCAGAAGCCCAGCAGGCCTGGAACCTTCCTCAGGAGGCTTGGGGGAAAGTCCCCTGGGCACGACTGTTGGCTCTCTTCATCCTTCTCCCTTTTATGCAAACACAAGTCTGAGCCGTATCTCCTTGTTTAGGGCCTTAGTACCAAAAGTAAGAGAGTGACAATTTAGGTGGGGTGTGTATGTGTGTGCAAGAGAGAGAACGGGCGATGGTTTCAGTGACACGGCATGGGCTGCTCCTGTCTGCTCAGCCTTACCTCGCCCCAGCAACGGCATGGAGGGATCGTCAGAGCTACTATCACAATAATCATTACCATCCTCCAGCTCGCTGTTGACAGTATTGCCATTGGCAATGGTCTTTTGTTTGATGGTGAAAAAGGCCTGCATCTTCACATTGTACCTGGAAGTTAAGGCAGGAGGTCAGAGCCCCAGGGAAATGCCTGGCACCCCACCCCCACCACATGCACACACAGTCAGAAGGCCCTGGGAGTGGCCTGTGGAGGCGGCGAGGGGGAGTGGAGGGCACTTAGCCGAGCTGACAGTCCCCTGGCAGGACCCCGAGAACATCGTGCTGTCAGAGGCCTGCCCCACTGGGCTATAAGTGGCTTCCCTGGGCAGGGGGTGAGGAGGGGGGCATAAGGAACCTCTGGTCCAAGAGCATGACCCATGTCTACTCATGCCTGTCCCAAGCCTGTCCCAGGCCAGTGTCAAAGGCAGGCTCGAAGGAAGTGTCACCAGGTAGGTCTTCCCTCCCACAGCCATGAGTCTTGCTCCCATGGGCTGCCCGGCAGTCCAGCTTGCACCTCTCACAGCCAGGCAAACCCCCCAGAGAAGATGTCATCTCCGGCTTGGACCCCAGGCCGCCCACCTCACTGGAAGGTGCTCAGAGAGCGAGTGGTTCATGTGACGACAAGCCTCCCGCACTCGGACAGGTGATCACCCATTTGCACAAAATACCATAAACATCTGATATCAATGTGGGGACTCAGAGTCTCCCACAGTGTTGCTTTTAACTCTGGGGATGTGGACAAGACGACAAAACCTGAAGGGGACTCAGCTCACAGAGAGGTTGTTTTTTAAAATGTGGAAAAATCTGCTATTTTAACTCTTTTTCGTTTTTAAGTGTCTAACTTGTTGGCACTAATCACAGTCCCAGGACGTGTCGGGTGACTGTCAGCATAATTTACTGTCGGGTTGCAGCATCCCAAACGAGTCTGTGTCCGTTCATCAGTTAACCAGTAACCACCCCCACACCCCTGGTAATCTCTAACCTACTAGCTCTATGTATTGGGCTCTCCAGAGTCCCTTACCCAAGTGGAATCAACGGTCTTTGTCCTTTTGTGACTGGCTGCTTTCCCTTAGCACGTTTACAAGGCTCATCCCAGTCTGATGTCCCTGCCTTGTTAGGGCTGAATGATATTCCTCGCTAGTACTTTTGAGATCACGCTGAGCCAGGCGGTTTCCGGAGGCGGCAAGCGAGCCCAACCCTGACCCAGGGTCTGCACCTTCTTTCCTGAGTGGCGTGCCCTGAAGTTGCAACAGGCTGAGCCCCTGACAGGTGGCACTGTACAAAGCCTGGTGAGAAAGCCGGACAGCCTGGCTCTTTGAGAAGAGGGCATTTACAGTGACAGTGAGAAAGGGTGGTGCCCCAGGGTAGCAAGGAGCCCCCCGGGAAAGAGGTCTTGCTGGCCACCTGTCTTTGAACAGCCCCATCCTCTACCCACCAGCCCAGGTCCCCTGGTCCAGGTGTGGACAGGAGCCCCCAGTGTCTGAGCACCCCAGTGGGTACCCCCAGAGAACCGGAGCTGGCTGGAAGTGGCTGGAAGGTCTGTCCTCAGTTTTGTCTGGGCTCTAACGAAAGGCTAGAGCAGGAAGCGGAACAAGGCGTCAGACTGCCCAGCAGGGAGAAGAGAAAAGCTACTTACTTCATGATCAGAATGTAAAACGCGTACAAGATGATGAGAACCAGGCCTTCCCACCTCAAAGAGAGAAGAGAGATTGTGGTTAGGACAGGGTGCCTGTGGCCGTGGGGTCTGGGGCTGACAGCGAGGCCCTGGCGGAGCAGGGCAGAATGTCCTTTGACCCTCCCCAGCCCTGGCCCTGGCAAACAGGGGCGCCACCCTAGGCTGTGGCCAGCTGCCATCTGAAGCCCTCTTGGGGACAGAGAAGGTGAGGGTGGGTTCTTCTCAGCGATGGGGGTCCACGGGGATCAGGTAGCATTTCCACGGGTATCCAGAAAATGGAGGGACCAGGGCTGCCCCATCCCAGGATCCACAGAAGGGAGCAGCCTGGAGTCATACCCACTTGGTCCTAAGAGACCTGTGCGCTCACCGTAGATTCTGGCTGGGGACCAGAAAGGCTGTGGGTACAGGTGGGGAGGGGCCTGGACAACTGCAGAGAGAAAGGGGCGGGCACAGGAGCCCGCAGGGCGGGGTTCCGGAGGGGCGCAGGGGCGGGGCCTTCCTGGGCCGCTTATCCCACTGCCCAGCAGGTGCAGCGCCCAAACCCACCTGCGCACGGGCACCACAAGCCTCTGAGGAGCCACCCAGCTTAATCTGTCTGGTTATCTGACAAATGCGTCCTGAAGGCCTACTATGCGCCAAGCATGAGCTACGGTTGTTTTCGGGAACTCTCCCTCTGCTGGCAGAGTCTGCAGCCCAGCAGAGCTGCGGTGAGATGGCGAAGACCCCACTGCCGCCACCCCCAGTCCATCTAGGAGGAGACCCTGGATGTGGAGTGGCTGCCTGGCTCACCGGGTGGGTTAAGGGCCAGGTGCGGACCGAGAGCAGGTTTCTCTGGGCCCAGAGCCCTCGGCTGCTCATGTCCTCAGCGGACTGAGCACAGTCCCACAGAAAGACACTGATGGGATGCCACTTTGAATCACCGTCATGAAGAGAACGTCTCTATGGCTTATGGACATATAACACTGACACAGTGAAAACGCCAGCCTTTCAAGTTTCTGCTTTATGTATCTTAATTAAGGCATCATTTCCTACCTGGAGGTCACTAAGGTGAGTTCCTACATTTTATTCTGTTTACCTTTGCTTTTTATAGTAAGATCTATATTGCTTTTTAAAAATATTTTATTTATTTGAGAAAGAGAGAGAGAACGAGCATGGGAGGGGGGCAGAAGGAGAGGGAGAAGCAGACTCCCTGCTCAGTAGGTAGCCCAACCTGGGGCTTCATCCCTGGACCCTGAGATCATGACCTGAGCTGGAGGCCGATGCTTAACCAACTGAGCTACAAGGTGCCCCTACAGTGAGATCTTTAATTCACCTGGATTCTCCTCTTGCATAAGGTGTGAAGAAGGGATCTGATGTTATTTTGTTCTGCATAGCTCCCTAGTTTCCCCAGCAGGATCTGAGACTCTCTCCCTAACTCACTGCCTGTTGTGACACCTGTCATATCCCCCAGCCAAGAAATGGGCCCATGACTGGGTTCTTGGTTCCACAGTCCATTTTGGCCCGTGCCAAAATGCCGTACCGTTTTCATTACTTTAGCTTTATAATATGTTTCATTTGGCAGAGCAGGAACACTGAGGGAAACAATCTTTGTCGCTCTGAAAGTATAAAGACGTGATTGTTTAGAATGATGCCTTTTTACTTTCCCAAGGGCATTAGCTCATGTCTGTAGTAGTAATCTCAAGAAAGATTCAACACACCCAATAAGGAAGGATAGGAACAAAAAATGAATAATAAGCAAACATTTAAAACTTACCACACAATTTCTTCATCGTATATGAACTGGAAAGCAAAAGAAACAAAGGATGGGGGGCATTATTTATTCCAAAAGAGCACACACAGACCCTTAAACACTCGGAGCTCACCCACACTGCCTTGTTATTTTGACACAAAGCTGGGCTCCTCTCTCCATCTCTGGGTTTCTCAGCTGCAGGTGACCTTTCCTTGGATGAAACCCCTCCCAGCAGATGCTACCATGTGTTAGCGCGGCCTCCTGAGAGAAATGGCCTGCATTTCATTACACTGCAAGTCACAGGTGGCACCAGCCTGGCGGGGGTCTGCCATCAATAAGGGGACAGACTTGCTGAAATCAAGACAGACTTGCTGAAAAACTGAAAAGACCCCTACCTGTCTGTCTCCCTATAGTTCCTACCTGTCTATGATACTCATGTATGTGGAAGGGAAGGGATATTATTTTCCTTTTTTTTTTTTTAAGTATTTATTTGAGAGAGAGAGAGAGAGAGTGAAAGCACGAGCGGGGGGGGGGGGGGGCAGAGAGCGAGGGAGAAGAAGACTCCTTGCAGAGCAGGGAGCACGACATGGGACTCTATTCCAGAACCCTGGGATCATGACCTGAGCTGAAGGCAGATGCTTAACCGACTGAGCCACCAGATGCTCCAAGGGATATTATTTTCTTAAAAAGAGAGAAACCTCTTTGGCGATTCTAAGGGCAAAGGACCCACTTGTACCATTTTCAAATGGGAGCCCCAAGCTGATGGTGAGGGTGCCACGGTTTCTGCAGAGGGCACGGACATTGCCCCACAACCCTACCCAGCATCTCGGACACAGGCACAGATGAATGATGCCCCAAGGTCCAGGGGAGGAGTCCTGGGACCACCCCAGCCAGGCCCAGTGTGGATGGGAATTTGGAAGGGCTGCACCCACCCACTGGCCTTGGAGACAAAGAAGGCCTGCACAGGATGTGGGGAGAAGCCAGGGACCCATGGTGCTCCACTGTCCTGGCTGTCACGGGAGCAGTGCACCAGAGCTGCCATGGGGAGGCCACTTCCGGGGGGGGGGTGTCATCCTGACCGAGCATTCCTGTGAGGCTCCCCAAGCTCCAGGCTCTGAGGAAGTGGCACTGAACAGAGCAGTGCCCAGTGCCCCCCTGGGGAACGTGAGGACATGTGTGGGGGATATTTTTAGTTTTTACAGCCCAGTAGAGGGCTGTTTAGAGATAGGGACAGGCAGGTGATGACCAGCCTAGAACATGTGACATAGTCTGTCAGAAGGTTTTCCCACACGTAAAGACCTCTTATTTAAATGTCTGGCTAAAATTCAGACATGTGGTGGCAGCGGGAGGTTGAGGGGGGGTGGAGAAAGACCTGAACCCAGAACTTAACTGTGTCGTAAAAATCAAAATACTTTTACACAGTTGTAATAAATATGTAATTTCCTAGTGAGGTAGCAAATGGAGAAACAGGTGGACTTGGCTCAGCCTAGGATTTTTATCAGGAGTCATTTATAATTTTGGAAAATCGGGTCTTCAATGTCGGCACCCCCCACGGGGCCCAAGGGACCCACCCAGCACCCGGCCTCCGTCTGCACAGGTCAATTTCAGGCTCAGAGATTCTTCCATTCGGGGGTAATGATCATATCACCTGGGGTTCTAGCATCTTCTCGCCGAAGCACTTACCACGGAGAGTTGTAATCTCTCTTATTATCAAGGACTTCTGTCTTTGATAGTTTGGGCATCATTTGATTCTTTTTTTTTTTAATTTTTTTGAACTGCATATAGGTATATTGTTTTATCTATGACTTTCCTTTTCGGGATTGTGTAGACAGGGGTCCCAGTGGTCTCAAATGGTCCTACTCATGCCCTGCCTGACACTCATGCTGCCGGGCCTGTCTCTATGGCCTGGGCAGCTCCTGACAAACAGAATGTGGTGAAAGCGATGGGTTACAGCCCCCATGATTAGGTCACAGGCTCCCTTCCACGGTGGCACCTTCTCACCTCTGCTCTAAGGGCAGCCAGTCAGCGTGGTGAGCACAGCATGGTAAGCCAGGCGGCCAGGAAGCCTCAGAGGAGGCCTGTCTGCAGCCCTGCGAGGGGACTCCTCCCCCAGCAAAGCAGATTCTCACTGGGGGAGTTGTGTACCCTGGCCACCATCTGTGCAAAACCCTGAACTCTGATTCACAGACAACAAGAGCAAGAACTACTTGCTAGTTGAAGCTACAGAGTTTGGGGGAAATTTGTTACCCGCAGATAATTCGTACAAGGGATGGGACTGTCCTGTACAGTTGGCTCTAGATCTTGTGAGGTCGGGAACTCTCTGGGGCACATTCCAGAAAATCTGGGCACACCACAGTCCTCTGCCCTCATGCCACCGCCTGGACTGAAACGTCTCCTCTGGGGGTGGCACGCATCTCGGCAGTAGCCTGTGCCTTGTGCTTCAGTGTCATAGGCATGATGCCACACTAGCATCTCGGGGGACCGTGGGGGTAATCTCTTGTCACTCTTCCCCACACTAACAGACTCCAGAAACCCTGTTCCAGCTCTTCTGCCTTTCTCCGTGTTCCCCCAGCCGCCCGTTCTGCCTGCCTCCAGCCAGCCTCGGTCTCTCTCCTGCTCTCCGGGAAGCAGGGAACGCAGAAACTCCGATTCTCAGGCATCGGGCTCTAACAGAGGCTCTGAGGGCCCCTGAGGAGCAAAGGGCTTGAACTTAACTTCACGGACCATGGGACATGTGCTCTGACGTTTCCAAGGCCTTTTTGAATTCAAGGTGCTTGTTGGATTTGCTCCATAACCAGGGTGTCAGGCACGAGGTTTTCAGGCGAGGGAGGCAGAGTGGAGAGGGGATGGGGACAGAAACGGGCAGGGGGTAACTCACAGCAATGAGCACGATGACAGAGAGAGTGTAGTACACGGAGTCTCGGCACACAGCCCACCACGTCAGACGGACCACCTGCCAAGCAAAGGGCTGTCAGCTGCTGCTGGCTGGGGAGATGGGGGTGGTACGGGGACTAGCTTTCTCACCAGCCCTGAGCCCCGTAGGGGCAGGGATGCACCCACAGAGCTCCTGCTAACTGTGCCACCGGAAACAAGCCTCTCCCGGCTGCTCGAGGCCACCCAGTGCTCTCCATTGTATTTCGGCAACAGGACAAAAGTACACAGTGTTTGTAAGTGAGGGCCTAGCTGTTCCCTCTCCTCTGAGGTAACAACCTGTCTCACAGCAGAAGCCCAGGGTCAAGGCAGAGCCAGATGCTGGAAGCTTCTGGTGGTAAACTACCTCGCTTGGCCAGGTAGGGCCGACTCATGAGCCTGCTTCTTGGTGGGCGAGTGTAATGCCCCCAACAGCCCTGAGGACCAGGAAGATGGTCATGGGGTATCAGCAACAGGCCAGCTTCAACCTCCTTGCTAAGGAGGCCAAAGGCAGGCCTCAGATATTTCCAGAATCTAGCTCAGGGTCAAGGTTACAGGAGGGACCTCTCAAACATCTACTGCTGCTCAGTGAACACTCACCCTTGGCCCGGACAAGAGAGCCAACCCTGTCCTGCCCTCGGATCCGATGGTGCTGGATGTGGACAGAACATCAGATGCCACTTGTACCTGGGAGAACCCAAGCCTGGAGGGGAAGCCGACTTGCTCAGCCTCAGTCAGTCAAGGGCACACTCAAGGTGAGGTCCCAGGTTCCCCTGCTGCTGTCCCTAGGTCACTCTACAAAGGGAGACGAACCACTGACCTGCCCCGCGAATAATCCACAAACGCCGATTATACACAGGATGTTGAACACCGCAGAGCCCACGATGGTCCCAACGCCAACGTCTCCATGGGTGATGAACACGCCTATAACAGGAAAGGCAGAGACCTTCCTGTGCCAGTCCTGCCCCCGCCCGCCCCGGGCTGCTGGGAGGGCTGTGTCCCCAACCCCATGGACGGAGGGAGTCGTTCTCCTCATCACATGCCTGCGGGGCTGAGGGGGACGGCAGAACCGGAGACAAGAAAGTGTCCTGGGCGACCAGCTAACTCCATTCCCCCCCCCCAAATTTTTTAAACACAGCTTTATCAAGATCTAAATCATATGCCATAAAACTCACCCATTCAAAGTATATGATAATCCCGTTTTTTGGTATAATCACAGAATTGTGCAACCATCACCACAATCTCATTCTAGAACATTTTTATCCTGCCCCCACAAAAGGAGCCCTCTACCCACCCGCCCTTTGCTCTCCCACACGCCCCAGGGAACCCGACTTTACTTTCTGTCTCCCCAGCTCTCCCGCTCTACAGTTGAGAAAACAGAGGCTCAGAGCTGACAAATGCCCTCACTGGTCAGGGGTGGGGGTCTGGGTCCTGGGTGCCCTGCTGGGGGCCTTTCTTACCAATAACAGAGGCAAACAGCTCGGGCGTCGAGCTTCCTGCGGCCATGAAAGTGGCTCCTGCCACATCTTCACTCAGATGGAGCTTCTGAAACAGAAGTGACCACAGACACTCAGGCGGTGAGGTGGGGACTGCAGACATTGTCACCGGACACGCCCACGATCATGGCAAGCGTGGGGGACTGCTGTGGCCAGAGTCGGGCACCTGGGCTGGCCGTGTCGTCTCCCAGCACCCTCAGCACATGCCTCCTGCTACTCTGTGGGCCACCCCACCCAAAGTCCCCTGTCCCCTTCCCCTGTCACTTTCTGCTCAATCGCCAAGCCCCTAAATGAGGTCACCTCTCGAACTGTACCCCCAGAGTCAGCTGTTCCCCTTGGACCGGTGGAAGAGTCTGGTCCTCCAATCAATGAAACACAAACCACCCAGTGAGGGTCTGAGGACTATGCTTGTGCCTTCCCCTCTGGACAGTGAAGGTTGGTCTTTTTCACCTCTGGATTGCCAGTGCCTAACTCAGAGTCTGGGACACAGTGGAGCTCAGGCAGCAGCCGTCTCCAGGGCCCATGCAGAACTTGGGTACCACACAGACTTGCCCAATTCAGGGCTGTGGGACCTAGAGGTCCCAGAGGCACAGTCTGGCCCTTGCATTCCAGAAGATCTTCTCCGTGGCAGCCCTGATGCCTGGCTGCTCACGGACTCAAAGACCCAGACAACCTAGTTCCGGGGATGAGGCTGGATCTCTGATAAGGCACACTCTCCTTAGCAAGGCCATGCTCCAGCCACAGAGGCCCATCCTCTGATCGAGAATATGCTGTTGGGGGCTTTGGATGCTGGGAGAAGCCACGAAGATTCTGGGTCTCCCTGAACCTGAACTTGAAGACACTTACTCAATGGTGCCCAGAAGGCATCTGGGCAGAGCTCAGTCTCCTCCTGCACCCACCCTCCCAAGTACCCTGGGCAGTCTGGGGTCAGCACAATCTCCCTGCTGACCTTGCTATAGGAAGCAGTCCCTCAGAGGGGTCGGAGCTCTGGGTTTCTGTCAAGCACTGATCCCCCAGGGCAGAAGCCCGGCCACCCTGACCTCATTGATCAGGAGAGGGTTCCACAGAAAATGATCTGCCCTCAGAGCATTTCCGGTATCTTCTAGCACATTACAAACCATTACAAACTCAGGTGAAGGCTCTGTCTTCACCTGAGCTATTCCTTCCTCCTAGAATGCCCTTCCTTGCCCTCTCTGCTTGGAGAAATCCTGACCACTTCAGAAGTTTAGATCAGATACCATTTCTTCCATAAAGCCCTCCTAGGCTTCTCCCCAACAGACACATTGTATTCCTCCTTTCGGCTCTTCAGTCCTTTGATGACTCTTACAGAGCCCCTTGCAGGGGACTTGCCCATAGGGCCAGGCCCATCCCCCTTTGCTCACGTCTGTGTCCTTACAGAGACGGGTAACCTGGAGGGGCCTTTCCACTGGGCACTGTCCTGTGCATTGGTCACCCATCCCCAGAGGCCATCTCCTGATTCTCTCCATACACTCTTTCTCTGGCTCAACTCGCTCATTGACCCACGGTTCAGTCTGAGTCGGGGGAAGATGGAGAGGTGAGCGAGGGGAGACTGGGGGTGGGGAAGGCCTTTGCACCTTGCTGCCACATTCTTCGCTCCTCAGGAGGCCCTATTCTGTGCTCAGCAGCAAGGAAGCCCCTGCCCTAACAAGCTCTGCCTCCAGCTGCAGATGTCACAACAACGACATGTTCTTCAAATAGGTAGGAGATTTCATGGGGGACAAAGTGTACCAAAGTCCAGAGCGGTCTGCACATGGTAGGTGCTGGAAGCGGAAGTAGTTATCCTTTCTTGGTTAGCGGCCAAGGGTAAGGCAGAACAGAGAGGCACCCTGGAGCCTTTAAAAAATTTTTTAAAAAAACATTTTATTTTTAATCTCTACACTCCATGAGGGGCTTGAACTCACAACCCTGAGATCAAGAGTTAGATGCTCTACTGACTGAGCCAGCCAGACGCCCCAGCACTGGAGTCTTACATGTGAGAAGAGAGAAGATAAGAGAGTCAAAAGCTCACAAAACAATGAGGAGGAGAAAACGTCAGCCTGAAAACACTGGACCAAAGGGCATTCTTTGCTCAGCCTCTGGATCCTCCCCCGAGACACGGATCCCCACCTGGTCCGCGCCACCTGCAGCTTGTGGGAAATGCTCCTTAAGGGGCAGGTTTAGCTTCACCAGTGACAGCTTGCTGGGAAACCAGAGGCCCTGGGCGCCGATGGCACGTAGGAGACCAAATCAGGGAGAGAATGGCCCCTGCCGACTCCGCTCTGGGGGTGTCAAAGCCAGGCTTTGCCGTGGCCACAGTAAGTGCGTGGCCAGTCGTCACCACCAGAGTGCTCCCTGCTCCCTCCTCTGGCCCTGAGGAGTCCCTTGTCCTTGGTTGCCCCAGGCCCCCCAGCCCCAGCCTGGCTTTTCTGTGAGATCCCAAGTCCCTCCTATCCCCCCTACTTACCTCGCAGATCTTCTCCAGAGACGGAACAAAAAAGTCATCACAGACTATGGCCAAGGCATAGAACATGTACAGAGCCTGAGGAGGAAATGGGGGAGATGGTCAGCAAATGCACCTGCTGCTGAGGAGGCGTGGCTGGCCCGATGTCACGTCCCGAACCAGGCAGCTGTCGCACACTGCCAAGGCAGAGGCCGGGTGCACAGAGAGAGACACAGGAAAATTCCAACACCACAGAGATCTGCTCCCTCACGAGCAGATGGGGAAACTGAGTCCCAGGGAGGGGAAATAATGTGCTGGCAACAAAGGGGATGAGAGCTCAGGCCACGTGGTCTTGGGCTCCTTCTCCTCTTTGCAAAGCACCAGCTCTCTCCCCTGCACCATTTCAGGCTGCTCTCAAAAGGCAAGCTCTAAGCCTTAGGGCTAAGAAGGAAAGCATTTAGAATCACCAGTTTAAGAGTTTAAAGTAAGAACAATCCCAATCTTCCCCCTTCATTTTAGTGAAGGCACCATTTCCCTCTTACCACCCGGCTACTTGCTGCTGGAATGAATGGCAGTGAGCAAGCGAGCCAGCAGTTCCTGGGTTACTACCTAATGGTGGCAGAAGTTAAAATACACAAGCCATTCACACATAGAGTTCCATGGAACAAAGCATCCAGATGCTAATGCTTATTTTTGCCATGTGCCTTTGGATAAGTCACATTTCCAGGGCTCAGTCCCTTCATCTGTTTGATGACAGAGTGAGAACAGATCAGTAGTTTCCAAGTGATTTTATATACATGGTTTTATATATCCCTGTCCTGTTCATCTTTCCACTCAACTCAACCTATGGGCCAGGCACTATTCTAGGCATCAGGGATCCATGGCTAACCTGCCAGGAAATGCCTCTGCCTCCTGTAACTGACCTTAGTAGGGCAAATAGACAAATAATGTGTAACTGTTGGGGGAAAGGCCAGTGCAAAGGCCCTGAGGTAGGAGTGAGCTTGATGTCCAAGGTCACTTATGCAGGTAGACCAGAGTGATAGTGATATGGAAGACAGAGGATGTGAGGTTGGAAGGACAGGCCATGCCCAGGGCCCATGGACAGATGGGACTTTGTGCTGAAGGCTGAGGGAACCATTTTTCTTCCAAGACAAAGTGATACAGATGCTCTGTTCACAAAACTGGGAAAGGCTGGGCTGCTTCAGCAAAAACAACTGTGACGTTGTTGGAGTAGCACACCAATGAATTGTGATTAAATAGACTGGAAGATCTATCAGCTGTGGCCAAGGCCTCTGAGGCAGGTGTCTTCTGCAGTCCAAGCATGGCTGTCCTTGGATCTGACTCATTACCTTTTGGTGTGGGGGGAGGGGAAGCAAAAAGAAACAAATAATGGGGGTTATAGGTGAAGGGAGAGAGGATCCTGCTGTGAAAATCTCAGGATACAGACTTGAGTTCATACCCCCAGGAATTTCCACAACATCCTCTACCTGGAGAAGGGGAGGCTGCATAGCTCTCCTGATGGCCTTGGAAACACGTAAGAGAAAAGGAGGCCGAGTCGGTCCCCACCACTCTGGCTGGGCAGCTCGGAGAACGTTCCTAGCGCTGCAGACAAAAACTGGCTCCAAAGCTTGCACCTTGTCTTTCTCTTAAAGAAGGTGTCAGCAAGGTTTTTCTGAAACAGTCAGACAGTAAATATTTTGGTCTTGACAGGTCACACAGTCTCTGTCACAATGATTCTGTGGCTGTAGAATAGAACATGGTGTGTGTGTGGCTGGATTCCAATAAAACTTTATTTATAAAAATCAGGAGGTGGGCTAGATTTGGTCCTCTAACCATCGTTTGGCTCATGTCTGCTCTAAAGGCTCCTGCAAAAACCCTGAGGTGTTTTCAGGTTCGGGAGAGAAGGTTTTGTCTTAGCAATGCCAAGACTTTCCTGAGGCAGAGCCCTAGAGCTATGGAGCTATGGGATTAATTTGCCAAACCCACAGCCTCTCAGTGAAAGAGGAGGGCGTGGGAAAGCCAGGGGAACTAGAAAGATAATAACTCTCTTACGGAAATACACAGGCCTGTCATCCAATATTTGCCTACAACTTTCACTGTCATTAACGGTTTATCCTGTTAATTAAAACTTCACTCATTCATCATTCTCAGGGGGCTACTCTCTCCGCAAGAATCCCAGCTTTCGCTTTCTGAATTCTCTCTTGCAAAGGCTAATACTTGGTGGGGCTTATAGAAGCAAATAGTGCTGGGTGGTCAGGGAACCTAATTAAAGGAAAATCTGCCGTGTCTCAAGCGGAAAAGCAAATCGTGAGCACTTTTGTTTCTCCACACCATACAAAAGGACTGGCGAACCTTTTCTGCAACGGGACAGACAGTAAATATTTTTGGCTTTGTGAACCACGTCACTGTATTATACCTACTTTGGGACTGAAGCACAAAAGCAGCCACAGAGAATACAGAAACGATGGGAAGGGCCATATTCAAATAAAACTTTATTTACAAACAACAGCCACGGCTTCAGGCTGCAGTTTGCTTACTCTTGTCAGAGAAGAGCAACATTTGCCTGTACTTGAGGTTTGGACCCGCTAGTCCTTTTTAAATTGGTGTCTGAGGATTCCACCATTGTCATCAAGTCTCATCTGAAGACAGAGGGAAATTTGAGAAAGGGTGCGCCGAAGTTTTAAACTATGGTTACGTCAAGGTGGTGAGATGTGGAGTGGGAGTGGAGGATCATGGGAATTGTGGCAGCAAGCGTGCACAGAGCACTTCTTATCTGTTGTGCAATGTCTAGTGCACTTTACTCACACTCACGCATGGCTGGGAATGTTTTCGCATGGCTAGGAAAGATGCTGTCGCTCCCTTTTCAGGAAAGCAGAAAATGGGGCCCAGGAAGACTTGGGAGTCTTGTCTTGGCTCTGGGGTCACTTGCTGGGCAACACAGAGCCAGTCACCCGACATCTTTAAGACTCTGGTTTTTTGTGGTTAAAATGGGTCCAGCACCTGTTCTCCCAGATGTCATCTTACAAGGAAGGGACATCTTTGACGTGCTATGGCTTGTCCGTGCTCTGCAGACACGCTCTGGCTGCCTGAGGTGTAGGAATAGCCTATCCCACCCAGGCCACTTACACCGAGGATATGCAGCAGGACGGCTCCGTGTTGTCGCTCCTTGTTGGAGAACAGGTCTGTGGGGAACTCGTGAATCGCTGGAAGACAAGAGGACACAGCAGGGGGTTAGTTATCAATGGGTCCCGTGATGGCCTCACTGGCAGCATGAGAGTCCCCTGTGGATCTCGAGAACCTGCTAGGCTTTCAGCTACCCCAGGAGGGGGCCAGCCAGCTACAGCTCCCACGGCCACAGCATGCCCACGCTCTTCAGAAAACATTGCTGAGTACCGAATTATCCACAGATGCTCTAGAAACTTGGAATTGACCTAATTTAACATATCCCTTGCAATTTTTTAAAAACATATGAAACACTTCCTACCCACTAGGACGGCCAAGAGAGATAATAACAAATATTAGCAAGGACACAGAGTGGTTGGAACCCTCATAACTGGTCAGGGGGTACAGCCACTGTGGCAGGACAGTCTGGCAGTTCTCAAAAGGTTGAACATCGAGTTACAACACAACACAGCGAGTCTATGTCCACACAAAATTTGCACGGGGATGTTCATGGCAGTATTATTCATAGGCACCAAAATATGGAAACAACCCAAACACCCATCAGTGAATAAACGGGTAAATAAAATGTGGTCTATTCCAAATGTGGAATATTCCCATACAAGGGAATATTCAGCCATACAAAGACAAAGCACGGATGCATGGAACCTCACAGACGAAAACATGATGCTGAGAGGACTCCATCCCGCGGGACCACATATTGTAAGATTCCATTAATATAAAATTCCAGAAGAGGCAAATCTAGAGAAACTGAGGTAGATTAGTGGTTGCCTAGGGCTGGAAAGCAGAATGGTTTGGGGGATAACTGTTAAAGGGTGCAGGGTTTCTTCCGGGGTTTATGAAATTGTCCTAAATTGTGATGATGTTTGCCCAACTACCAACACCCTAAAAGTCACCCAATTATATACCTTAAATAGATAAATTGTATGGTATGGGAGTTCTATCTCAATAAAGATGTTAGAGGAAAACAAAGTAGAAAAATGTCAAAATACACCAAAAAGAGAAATCAGGGGATGGTTCCTCGCTTTGTCCGAGGATTGTGATGACATTCCCAGCAGACAGCTGGGTCCCCAGTGGCTTCAACCCCCACTTGGATCTGCTACAAACACAGTCCCGTTGGCAGTCAGGCAGAGGCTGGAGACGGTCAGTCCCGCTCGGGAGGGCAGGTTCTCTGTACTCACACTGCCATGAGGTTCAGATCTTGCCTCGAATGTTCACAGCCGTGTCTACACGGACAGTTCCTTAACCTCCGTGTACCTCAGTTTCACCATCAGTAAAATGGTAAGATGGACCTTAATAATATGCCTCACTTTTTCAAACATTTCCAGCCTGTGGCGAATTTCAGATGTGCCCTCCCAGGATTCTGCAATATGATTCTCTGGCCACTGCCAAGTCAGAATCCTCTCACACCAGAGTCATTTCTGGTCCCGTCTACCCTCCCAGAGCTCAGGGACAGGTGTTCTCCGGCAAAGCACTTCTAGCTCCGCCCAGGCCCACTGACTCCACCTCTCAACCTCTCCTTCCACCCATGATGGAAGAAGATCCATCTCAAGATCCCCAAAGTGGTCAAGTGACATCGGCTGGGTTGGGGATGGCAGTGCTGGCACAAGGAGGAAAAACTGCCGTCCCCCTAGTTGGATATACTCTCAGCAGAACCACACACACAGGGAACATGGTCAAAGGGAGAGAGGCTACCACTGGCACACCGCCATCTTGGGTCATTGAGTTCCACGTCACAGTCCCTCCTTTGGCCCCAAGAATGCTCCTGTTGGGGTGGGTACCTGTTATGGGCTTTCATCATCCTAGACAGTGGGTGGCTCTGTGACATGCAGAGCCTTCTGCATTAGGAATCACACACTCAGATTCTATGGTATCACCCCTAACACTCCCGAGGGATCTGAGCAACTTATTTGCTTCTTGGCCTCAGGAAGTTCACAGGGAATGAAGGAATAATTCCTTCTCACCTCACTCCCCCCTTCGAGATGACCGATGGATGAGATGACTGAAGTCATTTATGCAAGTCCTCAGTTGGACACTCCCAGAGCCCCACGTCTTCATCCCATCAGCTAGAATGGAAGCTTCTGGAAGGCAGGGATCCACACTGCCCTGTATTATTACATCCTCTGTGCCTTAGCCAGGCCCGACACTGCAGTGGGTTCCCAAAACACTTTAACAGTTGATTGAACTAAAAAATGTTAAAATACGAATAAAAATGCCCGTCTATATCCTCTCATCCTATTAGGATGCTCTTATTACCCTCACAAACCGCTTAAACACCTAAAAAGGACAACAGCTTCATGGTGGGTGCTCCATAAAGGCTCGCAAAGAAACTTCCAGGACAAAAAAAAAAAAAAAAAAAAAAAAAAAAAAAAAATCCTGTCTCTGTAAATACAATTTGGCCTTCAGCTCTGAGAGTGATGATTTTCTCCCTTACGTGGAAAATCTTGTTTTCTAAGACTAGATTCTCCCGCAAGGCCTAGAAAACATCAGCTTCCCCAGACACCCAGAAAACGTTCCCACTTTAAAACAAGCAACTTTAATGAAATATGGATTCTTTCACTTATTTTTTTCCTGTAATCAAAATTCTTTAATAGAACCACTGCTGTCATTTCAAGAGCGGGGACCTGCTCCCAGGTCTGCGGGCTCAGAGATGCTCATTATAAGGGGGGGGGATGCTTGGCATTCCTGGGGCTGGATATTTTTCCAGGAGAAATCCAACAGTCTGGGGTATTTCAAGGCAAATCAATAGATGCTTCTGCCCTGAAAATTAGAGATGGTTCCTGATTCTCCAAGACAGTGGGCTGAGAGATGCTGATTTATTCAATCCTGGGAATTCTTTTGAAAATTAGAAGAAAGTAATGTGCATTTCTGCTGTGAGGACGTATCATCTAGGCTCCAGCAGGGGAGAGATATGGATGATAAATGGCTTTGTCCTTGGTAGGAGCAAGCTTCTACTGGTTCAGCCACTGTACCAAGCTTGCTTTGCAACCCTGCATAGAAACTGGATGGTGGCAGAGGGGAGGGCAAACCATCCAGGAATTAATTTTGCCAGCCAAGACAGAGTTACCAGCAAAGCTATCAGCTGCCCATGACCCATTGACCTCTGTACCCACCCGAGTCTTCTGGAAATATCCCGAACCCATGAGGCAGGTCCTGCAGCCATAAATGTCCAACGCTGTGAGACTCAGAGGGGAAAGCAACCAGCTCAGGGACCCCAGCTATAGAAGCCTGGACTCACCGTGGGACCCCATGTTCCTTGTTTGGCATTAGGGGCTGTCTCTCACACAGAGGGACATCCCATGGCAAAGTGGGAAAGAAGACCTGAACTGGAGTGTTGGCACAACGACTCACAAGCTTTTGGGACCCTGCTGAGTCTGTCCCTCCATTTCTTCAGTGGCACTCTGCTGCCACGTGAGCTGGTAGAATGGTCACTGTGTCTGTGTGGTTGCTACAGGTCATAATGGCCATACTGCCCTTCCCAGTTGGCAGCTGGTAGCAGAGACCAGTCTGCTTCCTGGTTCAGGAATCAAATCTTCTGGAAACTGACATCTGGGGTACAGGCCATGGAGCACACCCAGCAGGAATGCTGTCCATCCCACCTCTGTCACCAACAGCAGCAACTTCAAAACCACACACAGTGTATGGAGCTGCTCAGTACACGGGTTCTAGAAGCAGGTGGCAGGGTCCAGGAAGGGCCTCTGCCCCTCGTGTGTTACTTGCAGGACCTTAGCAAGCCTCTTGACACCTCTGAGGCTGTCCTCTTGTCTCTAAGTGGGGATCACTGCAGAGCCTCCCCCACCCCCACCCCGCCAACCGGCTGCTGTAAGGGTTAAAGGACGCTCAGCACTCAGCCCGTTAGGCAGCTGTCCTACAGACCCTACCCTTGATGCAAGGCTGTTGCCGTGGCTCCGGGGCTGAGCCTTGGGTTTGTGAAAGCAAAAGGGGAGACAAAACCAGCTTAGTGGGGGGAAGAGCAGGAGACAGCGCATGAGATCAGACCAGGATCTGGATGCTGGGTCCGCTTAATCCCAGCTTCCTGAGAAAAACTCTCCTCCTGGGCTTGCTGGGATCAGGAACCCCTGGGCCATGTTCAAGGGCACGATGCTTGCACGGCTGCAAGGGGCCGAGCCACTCGGTCTGCTCAAATCCTCACCAGAGGAATCAAGGGGGCAGGCACGCACGGCTTTTGAGGTCATGCCTGAGCCTTTAAGCTGCAGAAATCTGGCAGGGGTGGGTGTGGGGAAAGGGAAGAGATGCATCTGCAGGTGGAAACTAGGGATGATCCCAGCACCCTGACACTGGGGGATGGGGGTGGGGGGAGCCCAGGGAAGAGGAGGGGAAGGACAGTTGCCAAAGACACAGCAGCCTCTGCCCACCTCCCTTTTAAGATTCTCTCCTTTGGACTTTGGTGCCCAGAACCAGCTTCTCCATTACTTGTGGTTCTGAACACATCCTTCTGCTTATACCTCAGATGTCGGCCTCCCTCCCATTCATCCAACTCTACTGTGTGTGGGCAGGTGGGAGCTGTGTGTGCATGTATATATGTGTGTGTGGGGGGGTATCTTTCCCACCAGGTGCCTTCCTGGATATCAGAGGGCAAACTGTAGGGCCCATGGGAACAGAAGCACCTGCAACCCCCCTCTCCACCACCAGCTACCTGGCTAACACCCTATAAACGAGACCCCTGGGGCACACTTGACCTTTTCTGTTGACAAACTTACACGGATGATGCCACTGTATTTCAGAATCCCTGAGTCAGTCTTGCCCTTTCAAGGCTCCGTACTTCTGCCAACATCGCTGCTCATTTTCAAAATGTATTAATTTGTTCAACAAGTATTTGCTAATAGGTGTCGGGCCTTCTGGGAAAGGGCAGACGGGAGCCTGAGGCACCTGTGGGCTTGGCGCTCTTCCTCTCGGAGGGTGACTTGACTTTCAGAGAAAGCCAAAGTCATCCAGAGAACAGCAGGATGTTGAGATGGCAAATACCCTGACCCTGAAAGCATATAGATCAATACATACTTCTCGAGCATCACCGTGCGCCAGGCACAAGCATTCACTACGAGTGTCGCAGATGGACCACAAGGGGCTGGAGGCAGTAGGACAAGTAAGCAAATGATTGAGAGACAGTGAGAAGCTTGCAGGGATGGTGGTGAGAGAAGCCAGCCAGGCAGGTTACTGACCCGAGGGGGCGTGAGCAGGAAACCCATGGAGAGTGGGGCACCCACATCAAGTCTTGAAGAAGGCATTACAAATCTTTCAAAGCCCCTTCCGTCTGCCACATCGGTCCCACATCGCCATTCTCTTGAAGAGGAAATGGAGGACCTTAGAAGCTGGATTTGCCCAGCCAACGCCGGGCTCTTTATCTCAGAGCATGTTATCTGAAACAGAGACACATTGGGACAAATGCCTTCTTTATCCAAGGACAGGCTCTGTCCTCCTGAAGCTCTAAGGGCCAGGGCAAGACGTTGTGCTTTTGAAAAGAGGGCTGCACATGCAGGCCATAGGCCAATTCTGCTGACAGTCCGTGGCCCAGCCTGGCAGAGGTCTTGTCCATTACTCCGTGGATCTGGGAAAACCTGTCACTCCTCTCCTCAACCTACCTGAAACATTTAATAAAACTGATCACTTCCTGTTTATGGATGTATGAACATATAAATGAATGAGCAATATATCCACCCACCCACTGACCCAAGTTACATATAGAATTCATTCTTTGGGACATACACTCCCATGGGTCTTGAAAGCCACCCATCACATCCCAAGACAGAACATTCCATCACCCCCAAAATTCCCTTGTGCTTTTTGCAATCAATGCCCCTCTGCACCCCAACTCCTAGCCACCACTGGTGTGTTTTCTTTCCCTACAGCTTGCCTTTCCCAAGATGTCATATCAATGGAATCATACAAGATGCTGCCTTGCCTTCTGGTCTCTTCTGGTCTTTTTCACTGGACAAAACACATCAATATTCACCCATGTTGCTGTGTCATCCCACCTCCACACGATGTTCTCTCTTAGTTTCTTGGACTCCCCCACTCTCCTCACTTGCCCAGTGGCCTTTAGAGGCCCCTCCCTCATGGAACCCCAAATACTGTGACTCACAGAGCTCTTCCCCAAGCTCTCTTCTCTCCATCTATGCACCTTCCCCACATGATCTTGGTTTTGACTTCCTAATCTCTGCAGACTTCTTCCAAATCCCAATCTTTCCCAAGTTCAAGACCTAACCCACCCAGCTACCAACTAAATGTCACACCTTCACCATCCTCGAAATACCTGAAACCTGTCCCCAGTGAGTGGTCCACCATCCATGTTGGTTTGCATGAAAGAAATCCTGGTGTCTGTTCCTCCTCCTCCCCCATGCTCTGTGATGGGTGGACAGGGCTAACTGGCACCCCGCTTCCATGAGCCTTCCCATCAGGGATGCCAGTACAGTGCACGAGGCTATGCATTGCACGGTCACACATACCAGCTCTGTTCCCTGTTCTGTGGAGTCTGGACAACCTTGAAGCTGGGGCTCTGCATGAGAAGTAGGTTCTGCCAACTTAGGAGACTAGGAGGAAGGACAAGAGGCAGAGGAGTTCCTCCTCTGACAACCTTGGCTACAGAGGTATAAAAGTAGAGAGGCTTTCCTGGCAACAGGACACATTTCCTTATTCCTGCCAAGGTTGTCTTTGAATTTGATCTTCCCCTTTGCAGATCTTGTTCCTTTAGCTCTTCTTACAATTTCATAAGCACATTGTTCCCTGAAATTCCTTTCTGTGTAAAATGTGGAGAAGGGCTTCTATTTCCTGTACGGAGCGCTGACTGCTTTCAGCCCTCTGCCCGCCTTCAGCCATGCCCCACGCACAGGGTCCTGGCAACCTCACCTCCCATGTGGCTTGGGTCCACCCACCTCTCCAGCTCCATCAGCCTCTCCAGTGCGTGTCTTCTCTCGACCTGCCCCCTTCTGTGCTCCGCCCGCAGCCAGACCAGCTCCTTCCCAGGCATGGGGAGCTCGAAGCCCTTCAACGGTTCCCAGCTGCTCTGAGGATAAATGCCCACACTGGTGGCACAGGGCGGCCCCACCATCTCTCACCTCCTCCCGCCACCACCTGCCACCTGCCCTCCCACGCTGGCTCCACGCGAGCCTGTGAGCCGCCAGGTGCTGGCACCAGCTGGGTGTTCGGGAAACATCCGTGGGGTGAATGAGCCTTTGGACACAAACCTGCTAGAACGAGCTCTGCCCAAGGGATGCCCCAGAGGGGGGCTGGCCGGCCCTGCTTCCTCGGCTCTGGCCTTCCAAGGTGCTGCCTGGATGCTAAGCTGTGACCTTCCCTAGGAGCAAAGGGTTTGACAGAAATGTGCCTCCATAAAAGGCAGATCTTTAAGAGACTCTAAATCTGACAAAACAGGGTGGCTGGGGGGAGGGGAAGTGTGGAGAGGGTGGTTGTGTGATGGACATTGGGGAGGGTATGTGCTAGGGTGAGTGCTGTGAAGTGTATAAGCCTGACGATTCACAGACCTGTACCCCTGGGGCAAATAATACATTATACGTTAATAAAAATTTTTTTTTTTTAAAAAAGGCGGATCTTTCTTCAACCTTTCAATCAGCTGACTCTCTTTGCGGAATATAAACTGTGAAGTGAATTTTTCAAAACAGAAAAAAAATATCGCCTCCAAACACGCCATTCTCTTTCTCGCTCCCTCTCTGCTTTCTACCTCGGTTAAAAATAACCCCACGTTCGGAGCCCTGACGTTTATTCTGAAACGATGTAAGCTAGACTGTGAGGACGCGGAAGGAATTTAAATAGTTTCAAACTTCCATCATTTCAACTTATGTGTTTTAGAAACCACCCGAGTGCCAGAAACCAAAAGCAAAAAAAAAAAAAAAAAAAAAAAAAAAAAAAAAAAAAAAAAAAAAAAAGAAGAAGAAGAAAGAAAAGAAAAAGAAAAAAATCGTGATTTCCCCCCCAATTCTATGATTTAAAATAACTTCACAAAGAATTTTATACCTTTCATGGGCAATAGCTGAGATGTCTAGGTTTTATACCATCACCCTCGTGTCTCCACCAGGAGCAAAAATAATGAAATCACTGGCCTAACCAGCATTAAAAGGAGTTTAAAAATCCTCTCTTTTTTTTTTTTCCCCCCAGCACATTTCGAAAGAGATGAAGCACCGCAAAGAAATAAAGATATGACTGGAAGATCCAGCAGAAGGACTGCTCTCTCTGGGAGCAACCCCCGTGGGATTTTAGGGCTGGAAGAGGATCCAGATGCTACCTGGCCCCGGGGTCCTGCACCGAGGACAGGGCACAGGCTTACCAAAATCACAGGGGCAACATCGAATCCAACACTGCCATCCCTCCCTCCCTCCCTGGCCTGACGCTGAGCATCCTTGTCCTGATCACGAGAAGCACCTAAGCCGCCATTTTAAAGGGAAGAAAAGGACACTGAAGTCCAGGGACATCAAGGGCTTTACTCAACATCACAGCTACTTAGCAATGGGATTAAGAGCCCAGATGGACACATGGACATGGCCACAGCATACAGGATAGCAGGACTCCGACTCATGTGTCTGGAAGCCCAGGAAGCCCAACCATGACAGGCCCAGATGATCAGAGCTTGGCCAGCGAGGGCCGGCTTCCCTGCTGCTCGTCCCCACTTCCAACCCAAGAACACCAGTGAAAGCTAAATATGTCCCCTAGAATGGGCTGAATAAAACTCATGTCCACCAGGAAACTTATTTATAAATTAGATAAACAGATAAAGATGAAGAGATACACACACACACACACACACACACACACACACTGGAGTATTACACAGCCATCGAAAACAACGAAATCTGGGCATTTGCAACAACGTGGATGGAACTAGAGCGTCTTAGGCTAAGTGAGACAAGTCAGTCAGAGCAAGAAAAATTCCGTATGATCTTGCTCATAGGTAGAATTTAAGAAACAAAGCAGATGAACATTGGGGAAGGGAAGGAAAAACAAAAGACAAAACCAGAGAGGGAGACAAACCATAAGAGGCTCTTAACCATAGGGAACAAACTGAGGGTCGTTGGAGGGGAGAGGGGTGGGGGGCTGGGGTAACTGACTGACGGGCATGAAGGAGGGCACGTGGTGTGAGGAGCACGGGGTGTTCTATGCAACTGATGAATCCCCGAACTCTACCTCTGAAACTAATAATACACCATATGTTCATTAAATTGACTTTAAATTAAAAAAAAAAAAAAAAGAAAGAAATGAGGTATGTGAGCTCGCTAGGGTTGCCACAACAATAGACGAGGAGGCCTAAACAGATAAATCTAATCATTAATGAAAAAAACACACAAAATTGCAGCTACGAACAAATAAGCCAAAGAAAAGAACCGGAAAGAAATACACCAAAGCCAATCCAGGGGGTTGCAGCAGGTGGAGGAATCCTAAGTGGCTTTCTCATGTCTGGTCCCCTCCCCACCCCACCCCAGTGTGACCTCCTTCTGACTATGCAAAGACCCTATTTCCAAAAAGGTCACATTCAGACATAACCAAGGATTAGGATCGCAACCTCTCTTTTGATGGGGGGGGGGGGGGACACAATTCAACCACAACAACACTCATATTGTTGACTTGATTAACTCTCGTGGAACACAGACATAGAAAATAATTCCCTGTAAAAGAGCTCTTAAGAAGACAAAGAAGTGGGGGCAACTGGGTGGCTCAGTTAGTTGGGCAACTGCCTTTGGTTTAGATCATGATTCTGGAGTCCAGGGATCGAGTCCCACATAGGGCTCCCTGCTCTGCAGGGAGTCTGTTTCTTCCTCTGACACGCCCCCCCATCTCATGCTTGCTCTCTCTCTCATCTTCTTTTTCTCTCTGGAATAAATAAATTTTTAAAAAATAATAAAAAAAAAGATGAAGCAATGTCCATGATGAAGTCTTCTATATGCTCTGCTTTCCCCAGGACCGTCCGGATTCACATCTGCTGTCCAGAATGATTAACAGTGCCCCTCCACTCTCAAAAGTGTCCTAGTCTGGATGATAAATTTCATGGCCACTCTGCTCATTAGGAGTTCACTGACCTGAAGTAAAAATATCAATTAGCCAAGAGAGTTCAAATTAATCTGAACAGGAAGGACCTCTATCAGTTCCAATATGGACACTCAGTACATTCTTCTCCTTGTCAGCCTCAAGTTCAATGAGGTAAGTAGTTCTTGGGGAAAGGTAGTTGCTGGAACACCTCTCACCAAGGACACTCAGATCTAGGCGAGGTTGGATGACCTGCCAACAGTGAGTGGTCCAGTGTCCCCACTAACTAGCAATGGACCTAGAGGAAGGTTGGAATGCCCCCCCTTCACCTCTATTTGGTCCTGTGGTCACGGCTGAGCTGTATGCTGGATGGAATGGTTAATTTTGTGAGGCAACTTGACTAGGCTATAGTGCTCAGCCATTTAATCAAGCACAAATTCTAGGTACTAGCATGTGGATATTTTGTGAATGTGCTTAACATCTACCTTCAATATGACTTTAAGTAAAGGAGACTGTGCTTGAGTACATTGGTGGGGCTCATCTAATCAGTTGAAGACCTTTAGAGAAGAATTCTGCCTCAAGACTGAAGCATCAGCTCTTGCCTGGAGAGTTTCCAACCTGCCTGGCCATTTTATAGATTTCAGACTTGCCAGTCCCTGTAATCACATGAGCCAAGTCTGTGACATAAATCCCTTTATGGGTGTGCGTGTACATATGCCTCCTATTGGTTCTTTTTCTCTCAAGAATTCTGACTGAAACACTGGACCTTGGCCAACTAGGCCTGGGAAATAGAGAATGAGAAGCCATTCCTGTGCCCTAGATGAGGGAGAAGCAAGAGCCCAGGTGATGGAGGGACAAGCTCATAGAGTTCACAGAGGGACGTGCCAGGCTGCTCTATTTCATAACCCACCACTGTGGGTCAGGGTCAACCCTTCAGCACTCTTACGCTGCCTCCCCACCTCAACCCCTGAGGTCCCCTGTTTAGCCATCTTTCTCTTTGGCACCATTCTGTCTCCCTCCCAAGTGGCCTCAAGGCAAGAAGTATGGGGTGGGGATTTAGCAGACAGGGACAAAGTTTATCAGTCCTATATGGGAAGGCACAATGAGACCCTCCCAGGAGGAACAGAATGGCTTCTCCTTTCCTGATAAAGGCATGGAAGGTGGTCCCTCACTGAGCACTGGCTGAGGAAATATGTGGTCCTTGGAAATATTCACACTTCTTTTTCTTTCTTAAATTCAAGTTAGTTAACATAGAGTGAAGTATTGGTTTCAGGGGTAGAATTTCATGATTTATCACTTACCTACAACACCCAGTATTCATGCCAACAAGAACCCGCCTTAATGCCTGTCCCTCATTTAGCCATCCCCCACCCATCTCCCCTCCCAGCAACCCTCAGGGTATTCTCTATATTTAAGAGTCTTTTATGATTTGCTTCCCTCTCAGTTTTTCTTACTTCTCATTCCCTTCCCCTGTGTTCATCTGTTTTGTTTCCTAAATTCCACATATGAGTGGAATCATATGGTAATTGTCTTTCTCTGACTGCCTTATTTTGCTCAGCATAATGCCCTCTAGTTCTGTGCATGTCATTGCAAATGGCAAGATTTCCTTCTTTTTGATGGCTGAGTAACATCCCAGGATGTGCAAGCACATGCGCACACATGTGCGTGTGTGTGTGACATCTTGAACATTTGGGCTCTTTTCCGTATTTTGGCTATTGTGGACATTGCCCCTATAAAATTGGGGTGCAAGTGCCCCTTTGAATTACGATTTTTGTACCCTTAGGATAAATACCCAGTAGTGCAATTGCTGGGTCATAGGGTAGCTCTATTTTTAGCTTTTTGAGGAACCTCCATGCTGGTTTCCAGAGTGGCTGCACCAGCTTGCATTCTCACCAGCAGCACAAAAGGGTTCCCCTTTCTCCGCATCCTCGCCAACATCTGTCATTTCCTGGGTTGTTGATTTTAGCCATTCTGACTGGTGTGAGGTGGTATCTCACTGTGGTTTTGGTTTACATTTCCCTGATAACAAGTGATGTGGAGCATCTTTTCATGTGTCTGTTAGCCATCTGCTGTCTTCTTTGGAAAAGTATCCATTCACATCTTCTGCCCATTTCTTACCTGAATTATTTGTTACCCTTCTAAAGAGACCATCTAGTGCTTAACTAAATGGTGGTTGAATGACTAATAGGTAAGCTTTGGCCACAGAGCCCCCACTTTCCTAAGATCTCAGAACAAAACACTCTGCCTAATTCCTTCTAGGCTCTGTGCTCATTCTCATCCTTGGCTTCTGTCAAAACATTTCCAATAAAGAGTCACTAGGGTCTGAATTTTATTCTTGGCTTTCCTTTGTGAGCTGGTGGAAAATTACTTAGCTCCTTAGTTTCCACAAAACACCATGAGATTTGAGGAAGCTCTTAGCTTGTTATAAATGGGAGATTCATCCAAATCACAGAAGAAAATCTCTCCTTAGATGTTTTCCCAGGCCCATCCCTCCCTCTTCAAAACATCAACACAGGAGGCAGTCAAGAATGAGACCACGTACTCCATACGGGGAGTCTAGAAAGTTCGATGCTGGCCTCAGTTAATGCAGACACTAACTTTGACAGACCTGACCTCAGTTTCCTCTTCAGTAAGAGGAGAGCTGAGGTCATCGGAGCCATGGACCATGATCATTTCTCAGCTCAGGGTCATTGGTGTTGAGTGCCCTTGCTAGAGAGAGCCCCGCACGAGGCAGGAGGGAAGCAATTTCTTAATCCAGGAGAGCAATGGCCCACTACCCCCCAGCCCCTCTCTCTCTCCACTTCACTGCCCAACACTTCAGACTTTTATCACATCTTGTGTTTAGGATAAAAAGTTAGAAATGTTGACTCTACACAAGTCACTGACCTTCCTTACTTGTCACGTGCCATGTTGTGCCACAAACAGACACACACAAATACTGAATACTTCTGTTTCCCAGAAAGGATGGCAGGATTTCTCTACATCTCCACAGACTTCAAGGCATCCCATTTAAAACCCACACAGCCCTCAACCGCAAATTCCCCATTTACAGGCCTAAGCTGGGCCACAGGATGAAAGACAGGGGCCTTGAACTTCCACGCTGACCACCTAACATGGGAAGAAGCTGCCCAGACTGTGGGCCAGAACTGGGAATGTAAGCGGCCTGTTTGCAGGGAAAGCTGGACGGAGGAGCGTGTCAGCACGGGCTTTGGAAGATAGTCAGGGAGGGGAACGACTTATAAGACAGCAAGGGGAAAAGCAGGACTCCAGCCATTCCTCAGGAGAATTCTGAGCAATGCCGTCCCCACAGAGCTGCGTTGTCCAGGAAACAGCCAATGAGCTTGTTTCCACACAAGGTGAGCATCACCTTTCAAGGGGAGTCCAGCCAGCATCCTCCCGTGGGCTTTTCAGAGGGTCAGTCACTGCACAAGATGGTGAATAAACGTCCTACCAAGGGCCTATGAGTGACAAAGTCCCAGCACATGGTGAATTCTATACGAGCAGAGAATGTTTTCGGACACATTAGTGTTTTCAGTTTTGGGGAGTAGATACCCATAGTGGAATGACTGGATCATATGGTAATTCTGTTTTTTAACTTTTTTTTTTTTTTTAGGATTTTATTTATTTGACAGACAGAGATCACAAGTAGGCAGAGAGGCAGGCAGAGAGAGAGAGGAAGCAGGCTCCCCGCTGAGCAGAGAGCCTGATGTGGGGCTCCATCCCAGAACCCTGGGATCATGATCTGAGTCAAAGATAGAGGTTTTAACCCACTGAGCCACCCAGGTGCCCCTGTTTTTAACTTTTTGAGGAACCTCCATACTGTCTTCCACAGCGGCTGCACGAGTTTATGTTCCCACCAATGGCGCACGAGGGCTGCTTTCTTTCCTCATCCTCGCCAGCACGGATCTTCCTATCCACCCACCCACTGACCCAAGTGTGAGGTGAAATCTCATTGTGGGTTCGATTTGCATTTCCCTGATGAGGAGTGATGTCAAGCATCTTTCTGTGGGCCTGTTAGCCATCTATATGTCTTTGTATGTCTTTGTAAAAATGTCTTTTCAGGTTGCCTGCCCATTTTTAATTGGTCAATTTGGGGGGTTTTTTGGTGTTGAATTATGTAAATTCTTTATAAGTGCTGGGTATTAACCCTTTATTGGATATATCATTTGCAAGTATTTTCTCCCATTCTGTTAGCTGTGTTTTCATTTTATTGGTAGTTTCCTTCGCTGTGCAAAAACTTTTTATTTTGATATAGTTCTAATAATTTATTTTTGCTTTTGTTTCCCTTATCTCAGGAGACATATCTAGAAAAATGCCAGCAGCCCCCCATTTTAACTGATTTTCTCCCCTAGGTTAGTGTTTTTCAACCTGAACACTATTGGCATTTGGGGAATGCCCAGCATCTGTGATTCTTTATTTGGGGGACAGTCTGACACATTGTAGGGGGTTCAGCATCCTTGGCCTCTACCCATTAGATGCTAGGGGCACCCAGGCCCCCAGTTTTGCCAACCAAAAATGTCTCCAGGGGTCACCTAGGCAAGGTGCCTGGGAAGATAGCATCACCTCCCATTGGCAACCAGTTCCCCAGGTGACCACTTCTCACACTTTCTGTGGTAAAAAGCTTGTTTCTTTATTTGACTGACCCTCTAATAAATACTGTAAAAAGGAGTCCCTAGAAAAATGACCACGTACTTGGCAGTCACAATGTCAAATCGCTTATAAGTGTTCAAATACTTATTCTCACTCTTTCTGCTCCTGTCACGGATGGGTAACAGAAGTTCCCAGATCACATTCCAGAAGGTATGATGATTTCACTAAGTGAAATGAGTCAGACCCAGAAAAACAAAATACTATATGATTTCACTTGTCAGCAGACCCTAAAAACAAGACAAAGGAAGAAACAAACAAAAAGCAGATAAATTCAGAGAACCGATGGTTGCCAGAGGGGAAGGTGGCAGGGGGGTGGGTGAAGGGGAATGGGGTGGCTAGGGGTTACAGGCTTCCAGTCATGGAAATGAGTAGGTCACAGGGATGAAAGCCACAGCCCAGGGAACGTGGACAGAGGAACGGCCACAGCCCAGTAGGGCGGCAGATGGGCGCTCCCCTGTGAACACAGGCAAATGCAGAGAGTTACACACAGAGTCGCTGAATCACTATGTCGTATCCCTGAAACTCACATAATATCATGCATCAACTCTACTTCAGTTAAAAAAAAATAAATAAAGTGGTAGCGGCTGCCTTTGTCCACTGAACACGGATGCCTGCTTCACTCTGCCTCCTTGTCACTAAGAGCTGCCCACGCTCTGCCTCTCCCACGTGGCGTTTCTCCACCAGCCCCCATGCTCCTAAGCACAGGTCCCCCCTGCTCCCCAAACTCTCCATCCAAACCGGGTGGCAAGAACATGCCTGAAAGCTCTGAGTCTCCCCCTCCCCCTCGCGCCACCTTCTCTCTCTAGTCTCATTAAGTCGACTCAAATCTGCACTTTTCAATAGTGGCACATCTCTTGCCTATTTCTACCCACAGACGGTACAGAATGAACTTCGCTGCTCATTCTCCTACCACAGAGTATTTTTATTCTCCCAGCTGTGCTGCTCCTACATGTGGGCTCCTGTGCTGGAGTGGGTCTGTCCCTGGAACAGAAGCTGCTCCCGGCCCTGATTTTTGCCTTTTTGCTCCTTTGGACCAGCGCAGAGTGTGTGTGCAGCGCCCCCCACCCCCCACCCCCCACCCCCCACCCCTGCCCCCGCAGGAGGATCTGCACCAGTGGCTACAAGGGAGTAAGGATAAGGCAGGCGGGGTTTGCAATCGACCACAGAGGGCGAAGCAGATGGGGAGTCGATGGTGATTGGAACAAGACAATTGCCATGGGGAGAAGCTTAAACAGAGCTTCAGGGGGACACAGAAGAAGGCACAGTGAACTCTAACTAAGAAAAGGTGACTCAGAGAAGAGCCCGAGATGGAAGAGCTGCGCTCTGGAGATTTCCAGGGACACCCCCAGGAAGAAGGGGAGGGGCTTTCCAGGCCAAAGAATGAACTGGACCCCGAAGCGGGAATGGGAAGGGAGCTCAGGAGGCTGGGAATTCTGTGCCATTGGGACTCGGGGTGTTCTGGGAGGTAAGGGACGTGACTGATGGAAGAGATACTGGGACACGGCGTTGGACCTGATCACAGGATAGGAACATAGCTGCGTCTCAACGACACCAGGGAATGCTAGATTTCACAAGCTCAGGAATGAAGGATTAGAGTATTTTAAACCCCGAACTGGCAAACCGGTTTCTGTAAAGGGCCAGATAGTATGTATTTTGGGCTTTGTGGGCCATATGGTCCATGTCGCAACCACTCAACTCTGTCATACAGGATGCATAAACAAATGAGCATGGCTGTATTCCAATAAAACTTTATTTATGGTCACTGAAATTGGAATATCACGTAATTTTCATATACCCTAGACTATTATTATTTTTACTTTTTCTCCAACCATTAAAAATGGAGACGCCATTTTAAGCCTATGGGCCACCTAAAAACAGGCGATGGGCTGGACTCGGCCCGTGGGCTGTGGTTTGCGGATGGCTGTTTTAGAAACATCCCTCAGGACGGGGGGTGGGGAGGAACGGGGACCTCAAGCAGAAGCTGCTGGGGTAACATGGGGACGGCGAGAGAGGGACGGCCGGGGGTGCAGCGTGGGCGGCTGAGTGGCACCAGGGGGGGGGGGGACGCACCCATGGTGTCCAGCTAGAGTGATGGGAGGGCACAGTGATGTCATCAATCTAGGTGAGTGACAACGTGGGGATGGCGTGGGTCAGAAAGGCTTGTGGCTGTGGCTACACGTCTGGCCCAAATGCAGATCAGTGGGTCTCAGAGACAGCCCAGTCACATCAGAGTAGGCTACGCAGGGTGCCAGGCAGTGGATCGACTTGATGCTTGTGGTTTATCTGCCCAGCATCCTCTAACCCTTGTTCTCCCTGGGGGACCATCCCCACGCTTATTTTTGTCCCTAAGATTTGAGTGGGGCTAGTTCCACCGCAGGATTGGTTCAGGGTAAGAGAATGGTCTCAGGACAGTCACTCTCAGGAACCTGGGAGAAGGAAAGGCTTTCTTTCTGCTGAACCTGAAAGTGGTAAAAATGCAGGCCAGGACTTCCTAGGGCCTCTATGCAGAGAGATTTGCTGTGAAGGAAGCCACCACGGAAGGAGGCCATCCTGTTTGTCACTCACTGACCCCTAGATCCAGCCACACCTAAAGCTAGACCAGAACTCCCAGTTCAGGAGCCAATCATGCCAGTCCAGGATGGGTTTGGTCACTTGCAACCAAAGTCCTTAAACATCTCGCTGCTGTTAGAATGAAACCCCAGTGGGTAAAGGCCTTGATCTTGGAATCATGTGACAAAGCATCGGAGAGGATTGACACATGACCTTAACTAAAGCATTTGCATCTGTCGTGTTTATCTCTAGACAGCGCCTTTATACACAGTAGGTGCTCAATAGTTGCTGGTGTAAGAATGAAGGCATACAATCCCAAGGCACCAAACACAATGAGTCAGTGGAAACTCTGAAAAGAAACGTCAGCGGGCAGGGTGGATTTCTTTTCCTTCTCCACTGGCTGAGGGTTCAGAGAACGCATAAGCTTCCGGGACCTGGTTCTGCCTCAGACAACCAACCAAGACAGGCCCAGCTGGGAGAGAAGAGGCTCGGTGGGGGGCGGGGGGGGGGCGCCAGCTCTAAATGCATGCGGGGTAATAGCCTAAAGGCAGAAGGGAATTACCCAATCTCAAGAAAGGGGCAGCCTCCCACTGGGCACAGAACAGTTAGCAGCTCACGGGGCAAGGAGGGAACAGGGGTGCTGGAGCTCTGTGAAGCGTCTCAACCCCAATTCTACAGCTGGAGGAGGGGGCATGGGGGCTCAGCTGGGGAAGCCAGTTCTGGCCCTACCCCTCCCCGGCCCTCCCCGCCCCCAGAGGCTCCAGAATATTCTGTTCAACAGTGTCTGTTCATGAAATTTGTGTAAGGAGAAGCTGATTAATGGGGGATGGCAGGGCAGAAATAAGAGAGCACTGTACAGTGAGTCTACACGGAGTCCCAGCCCTGATGCTGCTCGAAACCATGATCTACGGCATCAGTTCCATCCCTCAGCTGCACAAGAGAGAGCTGGGCCAGAGAAGTGATTCCCCAGCAGAGAGGAGAACTCTGAGCCTATCTAAGAGGTGTTCATAACCCCACAAGTGAATGGGAAACGAACATGCCTTCCACATGCACAAGTGTGTGCGTACTTGCTGTTGGATGACTTCTATTTTCCAAATTGAAGTACTAAACTTGACCTTGTTTTCTCAGTAGATAGTCCACTACGTCCAGATGACATGTGTCCCCACCTCCCCGCAGACGCGCCTGGCAAGGACCTTCACTGCTTTCCAATTCTTGCCCCACCTCTTACTGGTGGCCTGGCCTTGGCAAACAAGGTTATTAACCTTGCAACGTCTCGGTTTCCTATTTGCCTCTCAGACCCGTCAGAGGACAGAGTGAGGGGATATACAGACATGGGTATGAGAGGCCCAGCTTCAGGACTAGGGAAGAGAAAAACAAATCATGATTAACACCAGCAGAGAAAAAGAGGAACCAACTTTGTTAGTCATGATCTCACTTAATTCCTAATTACCACCTGAAGGGGAGGTCTCATTATCCCCATCTGGCCTATGAGAAGACTGAGGCCCAGGAAGGCTAAGGGACTGGTCTGAAGCCATCCAGCCCATAAGCAGGAGAGTGCGAGCTCATCCTGAGCCAGATGGGCCTGGCTCCAAAGCCTAGGGTTTTTCCACCTTGGCTCACTTCTCATGGTCACCATCTTGAAACAAAGGCTTCCAAGGTAACACAAGCTCACACCCTCCCAGAGAGCCAGAGAGCTTTAGCCCCGTTCAGGGCCCCAGCTCCCCTGACCTTCCCCACCGGCCTGCGCACAACCACAACCTATGTTTCCAACATGCGGGCACTGACTGCTTGCTATTCTGGGATAATCGAGCCAATAATGAAGCAAGCTACTTCCTTAAACAAATAAACCCAGAAGACTCAATGGAACCACAACAGATACAATAATAGATTCGAATCCCAGGTCGATTTAGTCACCCCTTTTTTAAAAATTCCATCCTGACTCATCCCCCCTGGCGGATGTGAAAGACGACACACACACACACACACCACAGGAGCGTCCCATGACAATTCAGCACTTTGGTTCATACGAAATCATTTCTAGCTGAATCCATGCTAGAAACAGGCCGGCCACCCCAACATACACGTACACACAGTCCCTGTACGTCGGCGGGATCGGATTGCCTGCTGGCTGGTTCTATTGCTGGAAGCCATCCTCAGCGCTGGACACCACTGGTGTGGGTTCCATGCTAAAAAGAACTCCTGACTCTCCAACCTCGACTACTCAGGAGCTGATGGAAAAGCTTCCGACTGAATGTTCAGACTTACCTCTCTGCTATAAACACAGTCCCTAAGCCCCACTCCTAAATCCTGTATCGCAGAAACATCTGCAACAAAGGATTTCAGGGCACAGAGAGGTTATGCAACTTGCCCACAGTCACACAGCAAGTGATAAAGTAGGGGTTTGCAACCAGATAGTTAGTACTTCATTGCTATGCTATATTAGTCTCTGCTCAGGAAGGATATGCCCAGGGCACACAGCATAGGAAACAGTACTGGGTTTTTGTTTATTTCTGTTTAAATTTACATGACTTGCTCTCTCTACTACAATCACTGAACTGAGGTTCTGGCAAACCTAGATCAAAACTTAATTCAAACATCTACATCTTTTTTTTTTTTTTTAAATGCAGTTATTTGCCAGAGAAAAAGAGCTGTCAGTCAACTACATGGTAGTATAAATTAGCCCCAGCAGCTTTACGTCTCAATACTGAGCATCAGGCAACACTGAAGGAATGAGTAGTTTGGATGAAAGAGAAGCACATACTGTAGGAACAGAGCATATGTGGAGGGGGAGGGGGTGCGGCACCCAAATGGAAATTTTTAGCGGAGTCTGCAGAGGAAAGCATTAGAAGGATGTAGAAAAAAGGAGGAAGAGATGAGAGAAGATGCCTCCTTCAGAATTTGGCTAAAGGCTGGCCCTCGTTGCATCCAGAACAGCTGGGGGGCAAATCTCCCTGACATGTAAGGTCCCATTTCCAGAACTTTGAACCCCGGCCAGTACTCTTTGAGCTTCCGATAGTCTGCTGTTTGGAACCAACTCAGTGAGGGCAGGCATTGGGGGGAATGTTGGGGGAAAAGAAGGGCTAACTTCTCACACTTGCCTGCTGACCAAGACAGCGGGATGGTGGTGGGGTGGAGGCAGAGGGCTTCCAAAAGATTCGTGCTTCCCTTCCAGGACAGAGCAGCTCCCACTGTAGAGAAACGGCTGCCCACCAGAGGACTTCATCACCCAGGCCACACACTATGTGTTCCCCAAAGAGCTTCAGAAATAGGCATGTCTTCCTGACCCTTTGTCACCTCCCACAGGCACCCCAGGGGCCTCCTGCTGATAGCAGCAGAGCAGGAAGGAGCCTGGGTCCCCTGGGTCACCACTCAGGCAGTTTCCAGGCTGAACATACATGCTGGCTTGTGGTGGGAGTCAAAAGAGAACTTGTACCAGGGGAAGCTACTGAGATTTGGGGAGTTTTTCTGCTACTTTTGTGACTGTTATCCCAACTAGCCTCCAAAAGATTCACATTTTCTGATTTTTCAAGCATCCGTCTACATTGTCTGGTTGGGGGGGGTGGTTTGGATCACAGGATGGGGACCCTGCTAAGAGACATGAAGGAGTGGGGGTGCTCTTTGGGGCTGTCACTGAGGCAATACCCCCAGATAAGGAAAAAGTTAAGACAGTGGCTATAAAACTCAGTTTATTTCAGGACCATCACAATGAGGGAGCGAGTGGCCACACTAAACTATGATTACATTTAGCATGCAGTAATTCTGCCTGCCTCGTGGAGGTATTTTTAGAAGCCTGGGTAACCAATGTTATGTCTTGCTTTTGACATATGGTTTACTTATTCCAGCAAACATTAATCTTGTTCAGCTTTGCCCTTGTCCCTTGAAACAAGAGTATAAGTTGATAAATGTTATCTGAGGACCACAATCAGCAAACTATAAAGTGCTTAAATGTTATGGAACCATATATCCCATTGCTTTTATGAGCCCATCATGAAAGAAATCAAGCAAAGGGCCGAGATGGATTTCAATTTATCTGTCCATATTTCTCTCTTAATTTTAGGGGCATTGCTGTTTAGAGGAAAACACAATACATCTTGTTATTAGCAGATATATTTGGCCTTGGTGTGGTCTGAACCCCAGGAAAAGCCTAGAGCATTTGGGGGTGGGGGTTGAAGTATGCAGGCATTGGTCCACGTGGGCAGGGCTGAGACGCCTCCTTGGCCCCAAGCTTCATTCCTGCTGAACCACCTCCCGGGCTGGCTGGATACAAATCCTCGGATATTGCAGAATTTGTGGCAACTCAGGTAAGGAACAGAGAAGATAGGTAACTTGCCCGCAGTCACACTGTAAGGGGCACATTTGGGATGTGAACCCAGGCAGTCTGGAGGTTGAACACAGTCTCTCTGCTGCTATAACACAGCCTCTCTGCTCAGGGGGATGATCTTCCAGAGGACTGCCCTTTGCAAACCCTTCCAGGATTTCCTCAGACACACAGAGGACTCCTTTCATTAGGTTCTTCTGTCTTTTGCACACATGTCCACTCTGGCCACTGTTGCACTGTATTGTAATTGTTTCTCTGTGCCCACATCAGGCCGTATTAGCTCACAGGATAAGGTGTCCCTTCCTGAAGACACTTTGCTTCCATCTACTCGAAAACTGTTACAATAAAGAGACAAGTCAACGATATTTAGGATTTGAATGGTACCCTTAGGGTTGTGCAGTGCACAACCTGTACAGCTGGAAAGAGTGATCCACCACCAGACCTTGGGCCTCAGTTCCTTGAAGATGTGTTCTTCCATTTGGTGCTGCCAGTTCCGAGTATAGCACCAGGCACGCAAAAAGGTCAAATAGATTTTTGCTGACTTAACTTGTAAGTGTTGCTGGCTAACTCAACTCCGAGAGGCAGGTAATTTCTGACTCTTCCTTATGAGATGAAGGATTGAGGCCACAGAATTTTCTCTTCATTATTTCCCCTCCCTCTACACCACTGGTGGAGAAGCAAGGTCTGTTAGTGTCTGGGTGCTTTGTAGGAGCTCCTCCCACTCTATGAGATGGAGATACTTTCAAAATAATCACTCCCTCCTAGGTTCCCACTCCCATCTCTCAGTTTCACCTCCCAGGTGGGGACTGGCCAACGTACCACTGAGATCTGAGATTCGCTCCATCCTTTCATCAATAACCTTTCAAACATATTTGTTTATGTCAAGAATTAAGAGTACTGAGAAAAGCAAAAGGTGTTTGCAAAGTACCTATCTCCCGCCAAACACCAGTGCTCAGAGGAAGAAGTGGGAAAGGACAGACAGCCGGGGACCCCATGTCCTCAGGTTGCTTTTAGGCCTATCAGAGGCAGTGAATGGAGTTAGCTTCACGGCCTCACAGTGGACTCTAATTGTATGCTCAGTTTATACTGGTCAATACTTGCCCAGGAAGGAAGGTGGTAGTGGGGGGGTGCCCTTTATGAACCAGGATTCCAAGCTGAGAGTAGAAGAACCTGCAGTTCTGGATGGCCCAGAGGAGGCCACATTGGCCAGAGCTTCCTTGTCAAGCTCCATGGAATCTTCCCTCCCCTGGGCTGCCCACCCTTTGATGGTGGATGCTTCTCCCAGCTCTAAGCCAACATTTTCAGGGTTTGCCCAGTTTATCTAGGTATCATAACTACAGATCATTAACAAAGCACCACCAGTTCCAAATGGGTTTTATTTAAAATTGCACCCTACCCACCTTCCACCACCCCTGCCCCCCATCCTCCAAGGCTCAGATGAGGAGGCAAGTTCTTCTCTGCAAAGCTTTTGTAGGCCATCTCTCTTCTCTAACTACCTTTGCAATTCATAAATTTTACTGTAATTGTCTTCATTAACTAATGTGATAAAAACTCTCACTGGGAGAATGTGCTGGAGGGTATCAGAGGAGGAAATGATTAGCTCCGTCACACTGCAAAGCCCCGGTAGGCAGCTGAGTTCTAGCCCAGTGGCTCACTGAAAGGATAGGGGAACAGAAGTAACTGAGGATGCTTCCAGATTTCACAGCTGCTCTCAGAAGGCAATAAAATGGTTTCATTGGAAACACAAGGCAGCATTTAAAAGCCAACACCATGAAATAAACATTGGTTTCATTCTTAGGTAGTACCTTGCTTGCAAAAAGCAACAGGGACATCAAGTTATTTTCCATCCAAAGTTTGTGGAAATCCAACGGCCTTTTCCAACTTTCTTTGAGACATATGTGTTTTACCCTTTCTTGGAGAAAAGAAGCATCAGCTCTGGAAGCTGTTAATCTGACCTGTTTGTATTCATCATGTCAAATGGGAAACCTTGACCCCTATCTAGCAGGTGTCAAAGTCAAGGTGAGCCCCAGCTGCATAAGTAAGTTTAGTTTAATTTGGACCCCATGGAGGGACATTCTTAACTCGGGGTGCATGAAATCAACAGCGTGCTATTTTCTGAGAACCAGGGTCTATGCAACTCTGTATCCTACTGAAAATGCATTTTAAGATCAATTAAGGTCTGAATAATTTAGCAGGGCTCTCCCTAGGTATTTCATAAGAAAGCCAGAATTTAAATGTCATCAACAGAGCTGAGCAGGATTAGGTTGTTAAGATTAATTAAGGTCCTAAATCTTGCTGGAATCCCCCAGAAATAGGCCACTTGACGATCCTCAAACACTGCACAGGCACTGAGTGGTATCGTCAAATTCACATTGAATACAATCCTTGACCAAGAGAATCTCACCTTGGGAAAGAGGTGGAACTGCATAAGGAAGCTGGGGCAGCAGGGACGGAGGCAAGTGTCCCTTATGAGGCTCCTCCACCTAGGGCAGCCTTCGCTCAGGGGTGATTCTGGGCGCCATGTGTGACCTGGTGTGCTAATTCCTCCTCTCACTCTGGGTTGTGTGGGGAGGGTTATGTTTGAACCCATGGTGGGGGGATGGGTGTGAGGAACCTATCCTAGCAGCCCAGTCTGGTTGGGGTTCCTGAGAAGCCAGGGGCTGAGGCTAACAGGCTTTGTTTCTGAGGACTGGGAAGGTTCGGGAAGGAGGAGGAGGTGTGCATAAAATCTGGCCCTGGAGGTGAGCTCACTTCACATTCTTTCCCCTGCCTCCTGCCCCGCTCAATCAGCTTTACCAGCCCTTCCTCCAAAACGGTTCATGCATGCTCTGCCCACTCCCACGACACTCTGTGTGGATGCCTGCTGCTACTCTTACCCCTTCCTGGCCCCACTGAGGCTGTGCCAGGCCATTCTTCAGAGACACTCAGTGGTCCCCACTGTCCCAGGGACAAGGACATCCTCCTTGGGGTCTAGCCCCAAGCCAGGGCCTGGCACCAGTGAGGGTGGGGGTTGGCACAGAGGAGGCACAAATACAGCCCCTTATTCAGGGTTTGGCCCTGTGGTCCCTATTTGGATTGTATGGCTTGTTCTCAAAAAGGACACTCTTTGAGCGAGGGGTCAGCCTTGGGTCTTGCTGACCTGAGTCAAGTTTTCTGATTCAGGACCACTTTGAAGTCAAATCCAGCTTCTCCTATGGATCCTAAATCTATCACTTGTTTCTATTTTTAAGGTGAGGAAGAGAATATAAGTAGGAAAATCTTCTCTACCAGGCAGGCTCTTATTTCTATTAAATCCCAACTTGTCACATTAGATAATCACAAACAGAACTTCCAGAAGCATCCTTTATTCCTTACAGAACTTGGCTCTAGGCAACAATTTGAAACTAGCCAGACATTCTCCTTGGGAGGACCATCTCCCCCGCACCCCTGACTCTAGCCTGGATGCTGCCCCCCCACGCAATCTCTGGTCATTCAGACCTCTGTCCTTCTGCTCATGCACCCCTCCCTGCACACTAGCAGGCAGACAGAGCACTCCCTCCACCACCAGGTGGGGGCAACTATCCTCATGTAAAAAGCTCTTTACTCCTTCTGAAACAAGGGAAGGAGCACTGCGCTGAGTGGAGGAAGTGGCACTGGGCTCATCACAGACTCTCTTTCAAGCCAAAGCCAGACACCCAAATAGCTCCAGACCGTGATCACTCAGTCACAGATGGCTGCTCCACATGGACTCAGGGACTCCTCCCAATGTCACCCAGCTGGGAGAACCAGGCAGGAGCAGAAGGAGCTGGGCAAGCAGAGAGGCTAGTTCTCTGCGGGACTCAGAGAAAAGATACCGTTGCATTCCAAATGCAAATTTGGGATTATCCACTGTGATAGATTTCACACCATCCTCCAGCCTCAGAGCAACCACTGGTATGAAATGCCAATAGGAAAAGGGCCATAGCATGACCCTTGTCCCCATGACGCTTCTCTATAGAAAACTCTATGCAGAATCCACCAAAACTTGGAGATCATTAAGAATATGTAGGATTTCCACCTCCAGTTTCTTACCAGACAAAGAGAAAATGTTATTAGTGCCAAGAACCAGAGGCTTGTCCCTGTCAGAGTCCCTGGGGGAACACAGTGTTGGCACTTTAACTGTTCCCTATAAGCCCATTATTATGGCATGTCCCCAAGTCTCATGGCCACACCGGTATCAAGTGGGTGTGTGTTGGGGGGGGTAGGTTTCACAAGCAGTGGGGGTGATGACAGATAACAGAGGAAGCCGTTCAAATGCCCCAAGCCATCAGCCAGTATGGCATCCTGACTCAATGGACCACGGCACCACCACGTTAGAATTCTGAGCACCAAAGAGACACAGAACACAACAGAGAAAATAATGAAGTGAAACGCCAAAGCATGCTCGCTGTGTAGGAAAGCCACCCCATCACAGACAAAGAGCTACGGGTGACCCAGAAGTAAACACAATGAGGAAACTGGGGGATTTTCTTCAAATACAACCCAGAAGTGTTGAATGATGCAGAGCTCCCATTCCTGGTTCGGTCCCCATTCCTATCTGTGCCAATCGCTGCTCCCCAGTCTGATCGAGAGCACAGGCTCCCCCACTGCTCACTTTGTATCTTTCTGCACCATGACCCATGAAGATGGAAAGGAGTGCTCGAGGCTCCCCCAACCTCATCGATCCCCACGTCCCAGGGGACAAAGGACTGTGATGAGAGCGAAGCATCACTCAACAGCAAAGGGAGGGCTGGGGAGGCAGGAGGATGATTTATTCAGATGAAAAACACACCACGTGTCTCTTAAATCAGTCACAGGGATGAAAAGTCCAGCAGCAGGAATAAAGTCAGTATTATTGTAATAACTGTGTGGTGACAGATGGTGACTATATTTACAGAGAGGGAAGATACTGTAATGTACGGAAATGTCAAACCACAATGTGGTCCACTTGAAACGCATGTCAGAGGTCCACTATCCTTCAACTAAAAATTTTAAAAATGCTTAAAGAGTATACACATCTCAGTCTAAATACTGGCAAATGACAAGCCAAAATATGCAAATGGGGTTGACCTTCCCCTGTGTTGTAAGCAACTCACACCAATTAAATCAGTGACGAAGCCAACAGTGATTGACTTAGAGATGAAAAGAACATCAGTGATCAAAAAGGGGGACTATCTCAAGACAACCAACAGAAAGCCATCTCCTACAGCACCCTTCCTTTAAGTCAAAGGAATTCCAACTCCCCATGCATACTCATGTCTGTAAGAACTGGGCACTGTCGGCCATTGCTGTGTGGAATCCAAGCTTCTTGCAGAATCCTGAATTAGGGCACTCAAACTCTAGAAACTCACTAATTTTAGTTTATAAATACAGTCTCATTACAGAAATCCTCAAAAGTGAGCTCAGATAAGCAACCCTTTGCAATTTCTGCATGTGGAAGGTTTTGGAGCTAGTCATAGAGACATCATTGCCCAGAAGAACCAGGGGTTTTTGGGTTTTTTTGCTATCCTGGCCTTGCAGGAGGGCCCCTAACTCATCTGGTCAAGTAGCAGATCCTGCTCGGAGAACTGCTAATCTAGAAAGACCTTTTGCATCACTGAACTATCACGGGCAGTGTGGCTTGGCTTCCTCTCATGCACTTGGAGGGCAGCCAAGGTCAACCCTTCATCCAAGACACCAAATGCCCCTGCCTTCTAGGGAGGCAAAAACAGTGGGCTGTAAAAGTCAGGCAGAAATGACAGTTCTTTTAAAGAGAACAGGATACTGGGATGCCTGGGTGGCTCAGCTGGTTAGGCATGCAACTCTTGATCTTGGCTCAGGTCATGACCTCAGGGCCATGAGATTGAGCTCCACACACCGGGCTACACACGTGCAGCCTGCTTGAGATTCTCTTTTTCTCCTTCTCCCTCTGCCTCTTCCCCCTGCTCATGGTCTCACTCTCTCTAAAAATAAATAAATAAAATAAATAGATGAAATAAATAAAAATAAAGAGAAAAGGATAAAAATCCACAGGCCTGTGTGGGGTCAAGTTCATAACTATTATCCATCCTGGAGACCACTCAGACCCTTCCCCACATACCTGCATCCAGGTTCAAGTCCCACAGCATCTCTTAATTGGTACCTTACTTTCTTGGGTGGGAGAGGGGAGTCAGGAAGCTTGTCCTGAAGCAGAAAGACTTGGACTGATGGAGATTTACTTTCTTTCTCATTCTATCCATCATTTAAAGTAGAGCACCATCCACAGAGATCATGTAAGTGGAACTGTTGACATCCTGCCTGATGTATGTGTTAAGTAGCTACTTAGGGTTCAGAGTAGTTTTTAAAAGTTATGGGAGGAACAATCTGAATTCCCCCTGAAGTAACATCACCCAATTCCCATATCCTTTATGACTGTTTTGAACAAAATTTATATTCTGATAAAAAACAGTAATATTATAATGGTAGTAATTTTCTATCTGGATGGCCACTTTTAATTGCTTATAGAAGTCTGCATTTCTGCACTACAAGTCATTGCAAATGGATTCTCCCAAACCAAGAAAAACATCTAGAAATGACAAACATCAAAATGTGGGAATGATGAGAGAAAATGAGAGATGATGGCATTGTTCCTTTAAGAGCCTGTCTCGAGTGGAACTGGAAGCAATGACTGTCCGCACTGGAGTTGGACCCAGCCTCTATTTCAGATGGTGGTCATCCATGGGGGCAGGGGAACAGATGTCCACAGGGGGAGGGGACAGACGTCCACAGGGGCATCCATGGGGTGGGGCAACCCCCCTGTACCCTCAGTGCTGCTGGAGATAACTGAACCTCCAAACATCAACTGTTCCTTAGAAACTTCCAGAGGGGGAGCTGCTCCCTGCTAGTGTAGATCCTGTGAGTGATAGAAATGGAAAATCAACCCTGATTGTTTCTCCCTATTACTCTTTGCCCTGAACTCAGAGTTTTGCAACTTTGTCACTGAGGCATCTGGGTGCCCACCTCCCGTTCCCCTTCCCAGGTGCCATTTGGTGGGTGGTCCTCAAAGGGAGCCCCTGCTTACCAGGAGGTCACACAAAGCAACCACCAAACCCTGACTGTCTCATTGCGGAACGTTCGTTGGAAACAAGGCCACTTCCGGCCACGGCCCAGAGAGGAAAGCTGGTGCCCCAATGCACAAACCAAGGTGTTGTTTGTGAGGATGGAAAAGTGGCCCAAAGGTCCAGAAGGGAAGTGGCAGGCAGAGAGCACATCGGCATGAAATCAAGCAAGACAAAATCCGGGGACAGGGGAGAAAAGGAAACACATCTGCTAATGTCTCTTCTTCTAGTGCTCTAAAGCTGTAAGATACCCCCCCATGTATTTTTCAGATCCAGATGTGTTCACTTTCTATATGCTCATCCCTAAATCCAGAAATCCTCCCTTGCCTCTAGAAAATGACAGAGTTTCTGATCACGTTGAAAGGGGAAGGGGTTGATCAAACTGAGAGAGTGCTGGGAGGGGGGTAAGAGCTGCTCGAGAAAGGGGCCTTCCTGAGTGTCCCATATGCACCCAGAGCTGGCAGCCATGGTTCAAGTCTAGACTGGGGGCTCCATGGGAAGGGCAGGCAAAGGACGGAATGCAGAGCTGGGGTCAGGCAGGGAAGAGGTGTTCGCACTTGCCGTCTCTCACGCAGTTGCAGACAGAGGTCAGCTGAAGCTGCCATCCTCTGAGGGCTCAGTGGGGCTGGGTGTCCACAGGGGCACCCTCACACACATGGCTCGGGGTCGACATGGGCAGCTTGCGGGGAACCCAGCTGGGGATGGGATGGGGAACCCCCCTAATGTCACTTGGACTTCTCAGAACACGGCGGATGTTCACGCAGGAGCCCAAACCAGAGAGTCCCAGGAGACGCAGACAAAAGCTGCAAGGCCTCTTGTGATCAGGTCTCAAAAGTCTAGACTCTCCTCTGCCACGCTCAGATGGTCAAGAAAGCCATTAAAGCCAGCCCAGATTCAAGAAGACGGGACGTGATTGATAAGCAACAAGGTCACACGGCAGGAGAGCCCATGGGACAGGAGATATGGCTTTCCAAAGATGGCCACAACAATCAGTTACACCCACCAAGTACCACGTACTGGTCCAGGCACTTGGATGTTTCAGACAGATAGTCTAGAGGAGCTAACTCCCAGGAGCAGCACGGTGAGGCGTCCAAAGCCAGACTTTGGGGAAACCAGCATTGCAGAGGGTAATGCTTCCCACGGAGACCCTGGCTCCTGATCACAGGGCAAAAGGGTTGGGTGGAGATGCAAAACCTGAAGGTCAAGTTGAGTGAAAGACTTGACACTTTTTTGGTGAAACTAAAAATGGGAAACAACCTGGGTCTCTTCTAATTCCTTCAGTCTCCCTTCCCGCTTCCCATTCCACTCCCATGCATGGCAGACACGGCTAGCTGTCCTCCAAAGACTGGAGCTCTCTCTTCCAGGGCAGGGCAGTTGCTGAGAAGTCACTGTCCAGCCAAGGACCCCTCCCAGGCTCCCCCCATTAGGTGGGGCACAAAACCAGCCCTCTCTGATGGAAGTAATGCGTGCCCTCCAAGACCATGGTCGTCAAGCATCAGATGTGTTTATGACACTCCTCTCTTTCCCCATCCACTGGATGAATGTGTAAGACCCTGTGCCCTGGTGAGATGGGTCCAGAGACCACACAAAAGATGCTCACCAGCCAGGACCATAGCCCAGTGCATTACATAGTGAGAAGTAAACCTTCACTATGCTAAGAAGCTGAGTTAGGAGCATCTGGTACGCTCGCTAGCTGGCATCCTGATACCTCCCCCTACCCCCAGCCACAGTCAACTCAAGCTTCCTGAAACAGGAACAGTCGTTTTCCCTGGCAGACCAGTACCCAAACCACTTCTGTAAAAAAGCGCTGGCAGGCCGTTCAGCCAAGTTAGTGCAGTAACACACAGGTTCCAGAAGGTTCCTGGGGCTCGCAGGGGAGCCCCCGGCCCCGTCAGGAACAGGGTACAGGATATAGCCATGGAGGAGGTTTTACGATTCTTGTGACTGTTCTCAAGTTTACTGTGGCAAAGAGATAAAGGTTCAGAAAACATTTCCAGAAGATACACTATGGGGTCTGAAGGGGAAAATGAACTCGAAGAAGAACCATGTTTTTAACCAGGGGAGGGGTTAAAATTAAGGCAAAAAGTGTTCAGAGTGTTTAAAAATATCTTCAACGTAATGAAGGCTGACAAGCTGATGAGACCGAGTGGGAGGCGGGGAAACGGGTCCCGTTCCACAGCACTGTGCCCTCTCCGCTCGGGGGAAGGCTGCCGCGGGCGAGATGGCGTGGGCACGCCTCGGCGGACGGAGAGAAATGTGGTCCCTTCGGTGGAAGGGGAGGCTGGGGTGGAGGGGTGGACACTGCCATCCTGGGCTTGGAGACCAGCGGGGACAGCAGTGGGGACACCTGGCTGGGGAGACGGGGGCCCAAGGGAAGCAGAGGTGATGCGTGATTCTGCAGAGGGCACGGGAGGGACAGAACCCTAAAATACCGTCTGCAGAGGGACCCGCTGGCCTCCGACCAACAGAGCAGAAGAGCGAGCTCAGAAACCAAATAAACAAGCTGCAAGGACGCCTGGGACAGCCGGGAAGCAGGAGCCTGGGGGCGAGGGGAGTTGGAGCAGCAAGGTGCGGGAGCCCAGGGAAGACACAGGAAATGAAAGTGTGATGAGGCAGGGCACCCCTGGGGCAGGCAGGCATCCGGGGCTCAGCACAGGGGCGTGGTGCCTCCCACGAGCAGCAGCAGACCGACCTGGGCTAGGTCATCACCCCTCCTGCCCTTCTGAATGCCAGTTGCCAGGTCCTTGCAGGCAGGACTTTCTGGGGATAGGAGAGGAAGAAGACAGCCAAGCCATAGGGGGGTGCTCAGGGGTCTCCCTCCCCTATCCTAAGCGCTGGGGTTCCAGGAGCTGAGCCCCCGCTGGTGAGGCAGCACCAGGATCTCCCTTTTGCGGCAGCAAGTCCAGGGGCAGAGCAACATTGGGAACCAGACCTGGTTAGATCCCAGCTAAACCACTTATCAGGTGATAGCCAAAGTACCTCGGTTCGCCTCTAAAATGGGCCTCACAGTAGCCCCTGTGCTTGAGTTGAATGTTTCATAAGAGGACACAGGGGAAGGGCGCCTGGGTGGCTCAGTGGATTAAGTCTCTGCCTTCAGCTCAGGTCATGGTCTCAGAGTCCTTGGATGGAGCCCCGCATCGGCTCTCTGCTCAGCAGGGAGCCTGCCTCTCTGCATACTTGTGATCTCTGTGTCAAATAAATAAAATCTTTAAAAAGAGAGAGAGAGAGAGAGAACACAGGGGAAATGTCCAAGTATAAGGCGTGCTCCAGAAAAGTTTTCTTCCAGGAGTGGGGTAGAGAAAAAGGCTGGATTTTCCTTAACTTATAAGATGGGAAAGATCACAGGGACATAGGAATAGAGAGAATAATAGTACGGTGCGCGGTCACGCAGCCAACCCCCCAACTTAACCGCTACCCACACCTCAGGACGATATAGTCTCATCTCCTGAGCCCCTCCCCCCCCAACCCTGCCACCTCCCCAATTCCCCACCCAGTTTATTGTGAAGAAGATGATTCCAGTTAGTATCATACTTCTACCATAAATGTTCCAGTGCATAGATCTAAAATAAGTTGCTTTTTAAAAGGAAACTCAACAGAAAATCTGGATAGAGTCCCCAAGAGCCAGGAGACATTCCCTGCTCCAGGTACAGGCTGGCCAGAGGCAGGCAGGGAGGCTCCTGGGCCCCAGTTTTGGTCTGGGGTCACCACGGGGTCTAAAACTCTTGCCCCAGATACCTGCCCGTATTGCTGGCCTGGAACAGGGACCAGCCACTCCCCATGAGCAGGTGGGCAAGGATCCCTCTGATGTTCCCTTTTCCTTGGTACTGGAAGGAGAAGGGGAGGCACCCCATCCCTGCCCACCACCTCAAGATGGTGGGGCTGCCTGGACTTACCAGCCCACGCCCAGCCCTGAGGGTAGGTGTCCCAGGCGGGGCCTTCTCCAGATGAAAGCAAAGTCAGAAACAGGCCATCAGAAGCTTCAAAGAACCCAGGAGGACATAGCGGGGAACACTGCCTAGGGGACGGCAGCCGCCAAGCCACAGACCTCACCAGTGAGTCTTGGGGGGACACCCAGGTTCCATGATGGGGACAACCTCCAGACCTAAATGTCACACACACACACAAATCCTTCTGAGGCCTAAGTCTTTATCAAGCAACAGGAAAACGGTATAGGAATGGGGCACCAAAGGAGGGGAGGCGGGGCTGGGCATATCAACCTCAGGTGAGGGCGATAAAGGGGTACACGGTCCATACAGTCTAAAAATAGTGATGGCAACTCTTCGAAAGAATTAAGTATGGTATTAGCCATTGGCTCCTGCAATTTCACTTCTGGGCAGAAGAGAAAGCAGGGACTCGAGCCGATATCGCACACCCCTGTCCAAGGCAGCACGATTCACAACCTCCAAGACAGAAGCCCCCGCCCCCGCCCTGTCCACCTACGAATGGGTAAACCCCATGCGGCGAAGGCACACAGCAGAATGCCACTCATTTCTTGAGAAGGGATGACGGACTGATCCCTGCTATGACACAGACGAACCCTGACCTTGAGGACGCCGCACTCAGGGAAATAAAGCCGGTCCCCAAAAGACACATACTATGATTCCACGGCCTTGAGGTATCTGGAGTCATCAAACTCAGACCGGGAGGAGAGCGGTAGTTGCCAGGGGCTGGTGTCCGGGGGACAGGGAGCTGGTGTTTACAGGGAACGGAATTTCAGTCTGGGAAGAGGAGCAGGTTCCCGAGATGGGAGGGGGCAGTGGGTGCCCAGCAATGTCATCGTACTTAACACGGCTGAACTTACACTGAAAAATGGTCAAAATGGTAAGTTTTAGGTTAGATGTATTTCCCAAGATAAAAAAAAAAAAATCACAGAAGTTGGACTATTCATGGTTCACACTGGTCAGCAGGGTTTTTTTTTTAAGGATTTTATTTGTATGAGAAAGAGAAAGAGCGAGAGAGCATGTGTGCACAGGCAGGGGGAGGGGCAGAGGAAGGGGGAGAAGCAGACTCCCCGCCGAGCATGGAGCCTGACCCAGGACTCAATCCCAGGACCCTGAACACTACATCAAAAACTAATGATGTCCTGTACATTGGCTAATTGAATGTAATTTAAAAAATTAAAAATAAATAAAACATAAGAGTTTTCAAAAATCTCAGGACTCTGGAGTCATGACCTGAGCTGAAGGCAGATGCTTAACAGACTGAGCCACCTAGGCACCCCTCGGCCAGCAACTGAGAAAAGTGCTCAGTATCAATAGGGCATCAGTAATAAAAGTGCTCCCGAGGCCTACCAACCTCCTGTGCCTGCCCGTTGCCTCAGAGCCCCTCAGCTCCTGCTGTCCTGTTTCCTCCCTTCAACCCTGGAGGACAGTGGGAGGCTGGCGGAGGCAGGGTTCCCAGACAGGGGCTGGACGTGAGAGCAAAGTTTACTGCGGGAGCCTCTTGAATGTCAAGACGAAAGCATGTTTGTGCTCACAGACATCTTTGAAGACACAATTTTGCAGTCCTAGAAGCCCCCTCCTCCTGCCTCCAGTTCTCTTCCAAGGACCACCCAGAATTTCAACACAACAGACAGAACCTCAGTGGCGATGTCACAGTCCAGCAGCCCAGGCTGGGAACAAGCAAATCATTCTGCACCCAAATCCTGATTCTGCTCAGATAATCTCTTTATATGGTAAACAGGGATTAATGGAAATATCTAACAAACTCTTCCGTAGGATGGGCATGATGCTGAAGACTACGTTCTTCTGTTTTGCTAGTTAAACTGCCTTTCTCAGTGTGGGGTGTCCAGTGGGGGGAGGGGAGGCGGGGAGGGTGAGCGGGGAATGAGGTTGGCTGTAAATAACACTAACTCTGGTTAACAGCAGGTACCACGTAGCATTTGCGAACTCTGCGCTAAAAGCTACTCTGTCCCCCCAAGAAAGTCGACTCTGGGGGCAGAGTCTTTCTTGCTTACAGTTGGACCCCAAGTGTCCTGCTGGTTTTAGGCACTCAGGGAAATTGCAGAAGGGAGAGTGTTAAGTGTTTTACGTGCATTCAGTTCATCTGTACAATGCCCTGGGGACGTGTGTCTGTTATGATCCCATTTTACAGAGGAAAACGAAGGCACAGAGAGCTTAAGTGACTTGCCAGGGTGGTAGGAATTGGGTCCAGGGCTACCTCTTCCCAACGTCCCTCACTGACATTGCCACAATAGTCTACCCAGATCATGACCTGGTGGGGGTCACCTTGCCTCCAGGAGCATTCCTTCCTGCTGGGCTAGAAACAGCTACTGGAAGGGAAAGACGAAATGGTTTTCAAGAAACATACCTACTTTTATGCTTCTAAGAATGGAGAGTTAGAGTCTGAAAATTCCCCTCCTGAGGGATCCCATAGCTCTTTTAGATGCCCATGTCCCCACATCTAGGCAGGGCCCAGCACCCTCACTAGATGGGTAGCTGCCTTAAAGCCATGGAGCACCTGGGATCCCAGCACCCAGAGCCCAGCCATCTGGAAGCTTCTCCTTTTCCTAAAGCAGAGGCAGATACCCAGCCCCTCTTCTCTCCCCAGGCATCCAGGGAGGTGGGACATCAAGTTCACCAAGAGCACAGAGGGCTGGGAGAAAGGGACATGGGATCGGCAGGCACCATCCTGGACACATCCTAATTCAGGCTAAGCAGGAGTCGGATCCACACCCAGAGTGTGTGGTGTAAGCTCACTGAGAATCTGGGACAAGGGCCCATCCCTGTCGCTGAGCAGCCTTGAGAGCCCAGCCATGGTTAGAAGCCTCATGTGCCTCTAAAGGGGGCTGTGCGACCACAACCTGCTGAGCTCCTTTCCCCTGTTTGGCGAAAGGAGCTCCCCGGCAGACCCCTCTGCGGATGTTATAAGACACAGTGCCTGGGAGCTGGAAGGCGCAGTGTCTTAACAGAGATGCTAAGAGTGGAGGCATGCTCATCCCAGCAGGCAGGAGCAATCAGGGAGTAACTGGAGCAGAGAGGTGGCAGCCTGCACTTATTAAGCATCTGCTGGTTGTCAGGCACGGTTCTCAGTGTGGCTGGATGCTGCCTGGCTCAGGACACCTTAGCACGTAGAAGCTACCCCAGCTGCACTGGCCCCTTGCATCGCATATGGGGAGACAGAGGCTCAGAGAGGCTAAATCATGAAATCACACAGCCATCGCCAGCAAGAGCTGGAATCCGGCTGCCACAGGCTAGCCCCTTCACCCGTGGTCCCTTAAATGATCCTCTTCTACACAGCTCAGTTGGAGTCAGTCTTTAAACATCACACAGGGCTTGGGGGATGGAGATAAACAGAGCCAGATGTCTTTTTTTTTTTTTTTTTTTTTTTTTGCATCCTGCCAATGGGACACTTAGTAATCAACCCTCATAAACTGCCTTCTGAGCTCAAGGAGGAGGAACGGTCACCTGCCACGCCCCAGCTGTCAGGTTCATGTCCACTGGTGTCCCCATGGCCCTAACAATGGAAAAATGCCCCAGTGAGGATAGCTCTTCCACCCCAAGGGCAGCCATTGCTAGGAGAGTGGCTGCCAGCCCTCTACCACTTGAGCCCCAAACGGCTTGAACTCTCCTCCTTCCTTGGCCTCACTCTGGCCCAGTCTCTCTGCTATCGAGCCTTTGTTCACCACAATCCCTCCTCCTGGGCTGCTCTTCTTGACCCCAGGAAACTCGCATTTAAAGCCTGTCTCGAACACCACTTCCTCCACGAAGCCACCCAGGATTGACCTGCAGGGGCGCTGATCTTGCTACCCTTTTCTAGAGCCCTGAGACCATCCGACTTGCCCGTCTACCTGATTTACAGCTGTCTGCTTGAAGGCAGGCTTCGCACCCAGTTTAACCTTACATCACCTTCCCATACAGCCTCCCCCTGACACACAGGCACAGAACAGGCCCTCAACACACAGGCTGATGACATTTTAAAAAATCAGCATTGACCCGAAAACCCCCTCTCCATTCCGTTTCCCTGAAAAACACAGCAGCTTAAAACGTGATCCTGCTATAGTGTACAACCCTCTCTCCAGTCTTGATTAACGCCGCCCTGAAATGCGAAGTAAAATTTAATTACAGGAGCAAGGCTAAAACCTCTGCCTGCCGAGGCCTGTCATTTTCCTTTCTTATGCTGATAATTTCCAGTGTTCCTTTCCCCCAGCGGCCCTGCCCCAGCCACCAGGCGCTTCTGAGGAACTGCAGGGTGTGTTTCATGCTTGAGTTGGGGGCAAAAAAAAAAACAAAAAAAAACAAAAAACCAACAACACCAGGCGAGTCAGACAGAAATATTCACAATGCCCAAGTGGAAATCAAAAATTCATTTTGCTTGGTGTTGCCTCGGTTCATATCTCAACAGGAGTCAGGCTGGAGTATTTGAGTGGTTTGCTCCTGACGAATTCTGGCTTACATTTCAGAGCTGCTCCCCGCCTGCCCCCCGCTGCAGTTGTGAGAAGGGGCTAGCCAGGCACAGCTCTGCCCCCCACCCCCCACCTCCGAAAATGTTTGCATGGGCGTGGATGAAGAGGGTGCAGCTGTAGACCCCCGGGGCACAAGCACCGGGCATCTGGGTGCCCGGGGAAGTGGTCCTCATCTTCTGTATCCCCTTTATTCATTCACAAACACTGTTGTGTGTGGGGTGCCTTGCTGGGGTAGAGGAGCGCCTCTCACCGCTGATAGGGCCTCTGTCCTGGGGCGGCTCCCCAGGTCTGTCGGTGGGGGGTCAGGCAGGAAACACACAGTCCTGGGCAGGAGCAGCCCTCCGGGATTTCAGCAGAGCAGTCATGGGAGAGGAGAAGGCTGTTCTGTCGCCTGGAGTGCTGATAGGCAGTGCTGCCAAAGAGGGGAGATGGTGTAGGGCCTCAGAGGCTATGTGGTGGGTGGGTGGGTGTCTGGAGAAGGGCATTCCAGGAGCGGAACAGAGTGTGCAAAGGCTCCCACACTCTGGACATTCTGTCTCACGTCCTGGCCCCGGTATCCCTTCCACAACCAAGTCCCATTTGTCTTGGTGCCCCCCAGGGTTGATGCAAGCAGGGTTGTGGGAGAGGAGATACAGAATTAGGCTAGCAAGCAGGGTGGGGCGCAGAGGGTCTCACATGGCAAGCTTTCAGCTTGGGCCAGACCTTCAGTAAATGTGAAGTCTCTCTCCCTGCCATGAGGACCTGCAGGGTCTTTGCGGGTGAGAGTGACAAGACCTATCTGTTGGTTATCCAGATAACTGTGATGGCTTGTGGGAGGGAGGCAGGCAGAAATACTGCAACAGTCCGGACCAGGTGCAGGGTGGCAGGCTGCGGGGGAGGTCTAAGTCAGAGGTGTCAGGAAACCTGAGCTGAGAGACATGAATTGTTGGCCTCTCGCTGCTAGCGAATGAAGAGACTTTCTGATTGAGCTCCGTGCCCTTTGTACCCCTCCCCCTCCCCCGCACTCCCACAACCAGGCTCAGTGTCCTGGAAGAGACGCACTTCCTGCGTCTGCCACTGGAGGGCAGAGCGCGCAAGGCAGGATCCTCAGCGTCAACAGCATCCAGAAACCCCAGGGCCACCTGGAGGGCACAGGGTTCTCTAAGAATTGCTCCAGGACTGATTTTATAGGACTGACCGATTCCTGTTTCCAACTAGGGTCCGTGCATGACTTCCTGAGGAGGTAGCTCGAACCTGCGTCCCATACCTGCTATGACAACAATCGATGGCAAGTTGTGCTTTGCTTCTCTCATTTCTGTTTCTGTCTACCTGCTACATTGGGTGTTTGGGGGATGAAAGGGTTGTGGGAGATAGTGATCTAAGAAAGCCTCACCTGGGGCCTTTGTAGTAGGAACAAATGGGGAAACAGAGGCTCAGAGAGGCTAATTTGGTAAGTTAGAGCTAGCAAGTTGTAGAGCCAAGTTGGTCTGGGTTTGGAACCAGAAGGTTTCTTTCTTCCTTCCTTCCTTCCTTTCTTCCTTCCTTTTCCTCCCTTTCTTCCATCCATCTACTTACCTATCTACCTGCCTGCCTATCTATCACAAGTCAGAATATTTAAACCACTGTACTAGAAACATTGAAAAAAAAAAAGTCTCCCCTTTAAAATTTAGTATTTCTGGTTACAGGAGAGGATGTGTTCACTATAGAAATTTTCAAACTATAAAACCACCATAAAGAAGAAAATGAACCTCCTGGCCATCCTTCAACCCAGAGATTACCACTCAACTTTTGGCCTAGCTCTTTACACACTGTTATAGTAGACGTATTGGACCCCAAATTAAAATTGTGCATATCTATTTAGTAACTTACCTCACTTCTCTTTCCTTGTGGAATAACCCTAGAGCAAATCTGAAAACAGACTGGCCTGTTGAGAGGCTTACCCCTGTAATACGTTGATAGGTAGATTTCTGTACCAGCGCCATCTCTGCCTGTCCTCCTGTGTCAGACCTTGCAAGAGGCCTCAGAGGGACACACAGTCCTCGGTCCTGTGCTCAGGGGGCTTACAAATGCCAAAGATGCGCATTCGACACCATTTATGTTCAGGAAGCCTTGGCGGGTGCTTCCCACCTGCCAGGCCTGGGGATCCAGCAGCAAACAGGATAATGAGACTCTCAGGGCCTACAGTTAAGAGCAGAGCGGCCAGCACTAAGGAAACAGAGTAATTATAGCTGCTCCAGCTGGGAAGGTTGGTAGGATAGGGATTAGCTGGAGAGAGGGTGATTTGAGACCGGGAAAGTCTGAGAAGGCTTCTCGGAGGAGGTGACATTTTAGCTGAGTCCTGAATAGAGTCCCGCCCTATCAAGGCCCAGGTGGAGTGTTCCAGAAGAAGGAATAGTAAGTGGGAAGGTTGAAGCAGGAAGAGGTTAAGAGGGCTCGAAACCAGTGGAGAGTTTCAGCTAGGGAGTGACTGACACACTTCAAATACTAGACAAGATGGTAGCTCTAAATTGAGGTAGTAAGGCAAAACATTTTAAGAACTTCTGTGCATTTTCCAATAGCCTATGCTGGGTTCTGTATGGCCTTCTGAGCGGTGTGGAACCACAGAATACACGTGCCTGCCTAACCCAGGGGCTCTCGGCCTTAGAATCCACTGGGGAGGTTTAAAAATCTGGATGCCCAGGCCACATGCCCAATGAGTACTTCAGAATTTGGGGGGGCACCTGGGAAATTCTTAGTTTTTGAAAGCTCCCCAGGTGACTCCAATATGCAGGCCTTGTTGAGAGTCACTGGCCTAAAAGGTTAAAAACAGAGCAAAATCATGTTACGAAATAACTGAAGAACTTCAATGCCCCAGATACCCCAACTGAAAATTCTTCATGTGCCCATCAGGGCGTGTTTTGGGGATCCAGTGGGCATCTCCTCCATTGTGGGGCCACCCACCTTCTCCCTCCCCCATTCCACGGCTGCTGTTTTTGACTGAACCCTCACAACAGGCCCCAGAGAAAGGAACCACCCCCTTCTCCACAGGAGACACTGAGGCTGAGAAAGGCCACCTCTCTTCCCCCCCCCCCCCCCCGCCAGTCACCGGCTAACCAGTGGCAGCACATGGATGGAGCCCTGGGTCCCTGCCACCCCTGCCACCAGGTCTCCAGGCCCAGCCTGGTGTCACATGGGAACAGCCCAGCCTACAAGCTGCCTTCCAGGTGACCTGTGTCCCTGGGTGGGAGCCCCAAGTTCCTTCCGCGGATGAGGAGATGCACTTGCCTCAAAAGCAGAGTTCCCCCTCCCATCCCCCACCCTAAGCAGTGATCCACAGTGGTCCCCAAGGTGGCCAGGCTTTTAGCAAAGCAGTGCCTCCTGCTGACTTGTCCAGAGAGGCCCCATCGGTGCAGGGCAGGGCGTGAAAACAAAAACCACAGGTTCCTGGGATCCAGGCTGCTGACAACATCTGCCTGGATTCCCAAATGTCACTCTGCCACGATACCCAGCCTGCCCCTAGCAGAGGACCATCTTGCCTTTCTCGAAGCCACATGTGGCTCCAAGGAGGTGTGGAGGCAGAAAGCGGCCTTCTGTGCGCAGAGTACTGCCTGGGGCCAGGAAATGGGACCAAGGGCTGGCCCCCCTCCTCTGTAACTGACCAAGGCCCAGGAATTAGGAAGGATAAGCCAGCATGGTTGGCCACTTCCTAGGAAACTCAGCCTGGCCCTTAGAGCTTAAAATTCCCCTTCGAGACCTCTTGCAAAGGGAGACAGAGGGCCACAGTGGAATTTAAGGTGCCCTGACCTCGGACTGTGGAATTCGCCCCGAGCTCCCAGTCGCTGCTGACCTGTTCCGCCTTCAGTAGCAGAGGACCCAGGTTTTGGCAAGGGTTTGCGTCCCCCTGCCTCCAGGGTCTGTGAGCTCCCATCCCACAAGGGCACAATTTCAAGCCACGGGAATTCGGGAATTTGGCAAAAGGGGGTAAGGGCCTCTCCCTCCAGCATTTGCTGGTGGGACCAAGGAGGAGCTGGACCCCAGTAGTGCCATGTGACCCAGCTTCCGGGGAGAGCTTCAGGGAATACACAGCAGGGCAAAGGTGGGCAGGGGGGAGGGGGGAAGCCCACCAGACAGAGCAGACAGTGCCGAAGGCTTGCGGTTATGCAGACCGGGGGAGGAATCTTCAGCTGACGGGCTGGTTTGAGCACAGGCAGAAAGCAGCAAAGTGTTCCCAGAACAGAAAGGTCACTGTGGTTGAAGCATAGTGTGTGATGGGGATGTGGTGGGAAATGGGGTTGTGCAGTAGGAATGTGGGTTTCAAGCATGACTGCTAGCCTGGGGGAATGAGCCCCAAGCCCTGTCCAACTAGGCAGCTACCAAGACGGCACAGGTGGCAGGCAAGTCAGCCTCCCTCCAGAGCTCCTTTGCCATCAGGCAAAGGCTCACAGGTCTTGCAGGGGAAGAGATGAGAAGGGGGAGACCCTAGGAAAGAGAAGAGAGTAGGGGTGTCCCAGTTTCCCCAACCTGACCCAGACTCAGATTGATCCACTTCCTCCTAGATGATTCCAGCAGCCCCCACCATGCCCCTGTCCTCCAGGCCTGTCCCCACAACCAGGGAGGGGAAGGGTTTGGGGCCTCCCCTTTACCTTCAGTCTCTGAACAGAACCTCTGGGAATAGTACCAACATTCCTCTTTGGAACCTTCTCGCCCAAGTGAACTCAATGGGGCCCTGTGGACCCCCCACTAGGCCAGGCTGACAGCCGCCCCCCTTTACAGACCACGAACTGGGGATCTGCCCAAGAGAAGTTCTCAGATTCAAGATCCACTTCTGGCTGTTTCCCTTCTCCACTCATGAAACCAGAAGACTTTTAATTCCCTTAGAAATCATGCTAGCCGCAGTACTAGGCGTCCTCTCTCCAGGATACCACTTTGCTCCGTTTTTAATAAAGTCATTTATTTCATTGCTTTCATTACTACAATTCATTAAAATTAAAATCTCCCATTCAAAAGACACCAGTAAGAGGGAAAATGGAATACAGTCCATATCTGACAAAAGGACTTTTTTTTTGGAAACAAATCAGAAAAGAATCTCATAGAAAACTAGACAAAGACACATCACAGGGCGGGGGAGGGAAAGGATATCCAAACAGCCATTATGTGTTTAATATAAGAAAGTGCTCAGAACCATTCATCTCCAGGGATGCAGGTGAAATTCACAAGATACTAGAATTGAAATGTTGGTCGAGACATGAAGTACCGAGAAGCCCTATACTTTCTGGAAGCCACATGAAGCGGTAGACTGGAAAACTATCCAGCCATAGATAGAAAAGACATCCAAGCACATTCCCAGGACCCAGCAATTCTATCCCTTCATATGAACAAAAACAAAAGTCCAGTTCCCCCCAAAAGCAACTATGAGAAACTCGCTGCAGCATTATTCCGAATAGTTCCTAACAACCTAAATGTTCATTGATGGTTGAATGGGTGAACCAAGGCATCACCTATCTGCTCATTCCATGGAATCTGACAAAGCAATGGAAAGAAAAATCAACTATTGCTCCCCACAATGACATGGAGGAATCTCACACAGTGGTATGGGAAGTCTGCCAGGTGTGGGTCCCCACACCCCTGAGATCACACTCGACTGTGTGTTGGATGGATCCCCTGCTGGTCCAGACTCAAACCTTCCGCTCCAACTCTCCCCCCTTTTAAGTAGGATACTAATATTCCCCTTCCCCCAAGCTAGAGACCTGGGATAACCACAGATCCCCCCTCCCTTCTCCTCTTCCAGAAGGCAGACCAGCTACGAATTTACCTCCTGCCTCTAATCCATCTCCCACCACCCCCAAGCCTCACCATCCAGCCCCACCTCATGGCTTAAAGCAATGTGACAACTGGCCCATTGCCATACTGCTCTCCTGTCACCGTGGGCCCCCCAAGTCAGCTAAGTGTCCAGCCCCGCCCCCTGCAACAGCTCTATACCGCTTGACAGTCTCCCCCTCCCCTGCGTTCATGCTGTTCCATCGACTAGGAACACCCTTCCAGTCTGTCTTCCACCTGCTGACTGCCACTTCCTTATCTCTGCACTCCATCTCAGGCAGCACCTTCCTCCAACACTTAGTCCTTAGAAAAGTGGATATAATTTCCCTGTTTTGAGGTCTGCCCCCTTGCCCACTACATTCTAGGTGCCTGGTGAGCAAGGACCATGGCACAAGGCTCCCAGACAAGAAGATGCCCTGGGTAATGTTGGTCCATCTAAATAAAACGTACTTGGTCCCCTTTGGCCTTCATCAGGAATCCTAGACACATATTGCTATCCTGGTTGACTGACAGGCAGTTAAGGAAACAGATTGTGGATTGAGTCCCAAGTTCACATCTTCGGCAGTTGTGGGCCCCAGACAAGACCCTCATGGATCTCACTTGTTTCACGCATGAAGAGGGGAAATGCCTCCCCAGCTGTTGTGATAATTCATGAGGTGTCCCCGGCAGGCAGGGATGGTCCCCTGGTGGGGAATTTCTCAGGGCATTATCAACTCATCCTTCTGACAGGTCAATTAGCAGAGGGATCTTCTCTGCGTGACTGACATCCTGGGCCACCTTGTTTTTGTTCTCCAGGGCTTCCTGGGCATAGCAGGCTGCCATTGCTCCCCAGATGCCAGGAAGGTCTCTGAGCTTGCTACCAATCCCCTGGGAGGCAGTTGGGGACCACAGACATAGATTTTGATCCCAGGAACCCCCAGACTCTCCTGGCACCTGAGTCAAAGCAGGTTTACCCAGCTGATCCTGGTGCATCGCCTGGGAAACTCCCATGCCCAGTGTGGGTGGGGTATGCCTGGCACCAATCAGCAGGAGCTGGACAGGTATGGGCCCACCCCATACCTGGCAAAGGGCTCTCAGGGTCTTGGTCGGCTCCAGCCCAGCCTCCTGATGCTCTGCACATCAACAGATCCCAGAGGAAAGGAAATCCAGGTGCCTTCTAAGTGCCCCCAAGGATCTGCGTGGTCTGAGAACGTGGACAGAGACAGGGGGTTGCTCAAGCATACTCCTGCCTGTGATCTCATCACCCACAAGACAAGACGTCTTAGAGTTTGGGGAAGGGACACACTCCAGCTGGCAGCCTGAACCCGTTCATGACTGACCTTCAGAGCTCAGTCTCCTCGGGGACCCTGTGAAGGAGGCACTCCTGCAGCTCTGTTTTACAAAGAAGGGAAATAGGGCTCAGAGAGGTTAACTGACTTACCTGACATCACACAGCTTGGAGAAGTCAGGGTTTGAACCTGCACCCCCCTGCCTCCAGAGCCTGTTCTCTTCCCCACTGCTCCAGACTATCTTCTGCACCACTCCACCTACAGAGCCTCCCTAACTCACTTGCTCTCATACCAAGTAGAATAGTAAGTACTTTACAAGAACCTAAACTGCCTCACTCTCTTCAAATGGAGCAAAACACAGAGACATAAAATTAGCCATTTTAAAGCACACACTTTGCTGCCACTTGGCATATTTGCCACATTGTCAACCCCCCTCTATGGGTTTGCCTATCATGGACATTCCGCACGACGGAATCATACAATACGAGCCTTTTCTCACTTGGCATCACATTTTCCAGGTTCCTCTATGGCATAGCATGCCCTCTGTTCCTCTTCACGGTTGAGTAACACTTCACTGTATGGACATACCACAGTTCGCTCACCCCTTCATCAGGGCACGAGCGTGCTGGGGGTGTCCATCTTCCGGCTTCTATGAAGAGTATCATTTTGAATATTTGTGGATGAGTTTCTGTTTTAGCACTTGCGATCCATGACATTGGGCAGCTACTGGGTTACACGATAATTCTAGGTTCACCTTAGGATCCTCCAAATGGTTCTCCACAGCAGCTGTGCCATTTTGGATTCCCATCAGCAGTGTACAAGGGTCCCATTTCTCTGCAGGTTCACCAACACATTTTTTTTTAAAGTCCCAGCCAGCCCAGGGGGTTCAAAGTGGTGTCACCCACACTTTCTTTTGATCAAGCATGAACACACCGTATTCTAGTGCTCGACAGACTGATGGCAGTCTGGGGCTGAAGGACATTTCATCCTACCAAATCCAATCCCTAGGAAAGACTTTGGTAAAAAGTTGTAACTCGTTGAGGAGAATGTAATCATTGGTTTCATTTCTCTCATTTCCGTGGCCTTATTCTCAGAAGATCTGGGAGAGGGGAGGGGGGGTTGTAATCTCATTTCTAATCAGATTTGGGTTGTTAGGAATCTACGGGCTGGCAGGCAACAAAAAAAAGTATTCTATAATCTGTTGACATTTTGTTACCCAGAGGACTCCAAAACACATGTGCATTTCAAAATTTAATAAAACCAAAAGATAGGAGCAAATGTTTAAAGAGAATTAAAGATCTATTAACAAAAATAGGGCAAGCCAGCAAATTGCAAAACATTGCATCCAATGTTTAAAGGTCCCCTAACTCTGGGTAATGGGATCTTGAGATGTCCTATTTTTTAAGGCTCGATATATTGAGAGCACAAATTTTAAAATTCAGACTCAACCTTCAAATGTTGAGCATAATGAGAAAATGTGGCCAGAGCCAGCGTTGCAGAGAGTCCTGGAAGAGAAGGCGGAGCTGGGGGTTTGTTGCAGGAGACACCTCTGTCCAGAATGTCTGCGCCCTCCACAACCTTAGAACAAGGTCCTTGGTGCCAACCCAACGGGCACCCACCTGTGAGGGTAGCCTTGCGGTTGGGAAGACACCTGCCCAAAAAAGCTTCTATTGATGGAGATTAGCTTGTGATTTGATGCCACCTTCCAAGAAACCCATGGCAGAGTCAGGTTCTTTAAGATGGTTATGGGTTTGCTCCCGGACACTCATTCACTGCTTGATGAGCCTCTGAGCCTCCGTCTTCTCTGTTCAGCAGGAACCACACCACCGGCTCTGTGAGAAGGGAATGGCACGTGGTGCTCCTCCCCTCAGAAGGGACCCAACTGGCACCAGCACTCCCTCCTGGCCTTCTGGGTGTAAGCCCAGCGCTGACCAGGCGCAGCAGCCTTGCCTGGCTTGGGGAAGATGAGATCAAAGTCACGCATGGTCAAAAATCTTCCTGACCCTCCCTGAAACCACTCTTCCATCTTCAGGACCTGCACTCAGGGAAGAACAAAAGCAAAGAACTTTCTGGGCTTCTCTCTGCATTTTGTCTGGGGCCTTCTTTTCACAGTAGAGACTCCGGAGACCCAGGTCCAATATGAACAAAGAATAAAATCAGATTATCTCTCAGGTGCAATAATGGTGGTTATGTCATTTAAAAAAAAATCTCTCACCGGGGCGCCTGGGTGGCTCAGTGGATTAAAGCCGCTGCCTTCGGCTCAGGTCATGATCTCAGTGTCCTGGGATCGAGCCCCGCATCGGGCCCTCTGCTCAGCAGGGAGCCTGCTTCCCCCTCTGTCTCTGCCTGCCTCTCTGCCTACTTGTGATCTCTCTCTCTGTCAAATAAAATAAATAAAATCTTTAAAAAAAAATCTCTCAGAGACACACGCTGAATTATTTATGAATGCTATCTCATATAAAGAATTTGCCTCAAGATAATGCTGTAGGAAGAGATGAAAGGAAGGGGTATTGATGATACTCCGGGACTGGCCATGAATCTGAGTGATGGATATGTTGAGATTTATACTATTAGCTCTGAGTTTTACATATTTTTGAAATTCTCCATAAATTAAAAAAAAAAAAAAAAAGAAAGAAATGGTTGGGGCACCTGGGTGGCTCAGTTGTTAAGCCTCTGCCTTCGGCTCAGGTCATGATCTCAGGGTTCTGAGATTGAGCCCCCCATCAGGCTCCCTGCTCAGTGGGGAGCCTGCTTCTCCCTCTGCCTCTCCCCCTGCTCGTGCTCTCTCTCGCTATCTCTGTCCCTCTCTCTCTCAAATAAATTAAATCTTTAAAAAGAAAATAAGAAAAGACTAAGCACGGTTAAACACATACAAACCCAGAGCTAAGTGAAGGGTGTTTTTCAGAGTTCACTGTCCCCATCCTAAAAGTCCACTGGATATGGAGACAGATGTCTCCCCCACCTTGTTCTCAGGGGTGCATTTTTCTGATCTATGATAGAACAAGAGAAAGAATAACTATCGCAGAGCCTAAGAACACTTGCTTTTGGGATTTGGTAAGTGACTGCAGAGCTTACTTGGGGGGCAAATGAGGCAAGGTGGGGTGGGGGGGTGTCACAGGCCCCTGGATGGAGGTCAGAGTACCTCTGGCACTCCTCCCCACTCACTGTATGGACCCAGACAAGGCATTTCTCCATTCAGGGCCTCATTCCCTGCCAACTATCTATTTTTCTTAAAAACTACCATGACCCCCTCTTCCCTAGGACTTGACCAGGTACAAATGTGATGTGATGGGCGATGTGTCCCCACATCTCTGAAACCTGATAGTCAACATCATCCCTACTCTACAGATGGGAAAAGCAAGTTCAGAAAGGCCAAGAGCTTGATGAAGGTCTAAAAGACTGAGCCAGATCCTCCGATTCTGGAAGCCTGGGCACACTTCGCTGCAACATACAAACTCCAGGACACTTGATCTCAGGATACTGTTGCATCCCAGCTCAGCAAGAGGAAGTCTCCAAAAGAGCCAGGTGTGCATGCCTGCAGCCCTCCTGTGCATGGGTCTTTCAATTTGTAAAAGACGTCCCTGCTCATTGGCTGCCTCTCCTACCCTCTCTCTCTCTTTCCCTCTCAGGTACACCCAGGACTGAGCACCATGGACCCCGTGCACTCCTCATTCTCCTGTGTCAGCCTCAGATTGTTGGTCACAATACCTGTGGGTAGTTGGCTGCTCAAGGTCAGAGCCAGCCAGATCATGGGCTCCCTGAACTCTGCTGTTCTCATTTATTCAGCGGTGGGAGGTGGGTCTGTCTGGTGAGATACACACACTCTGAGACAGGAAACCTACACATACAGAGGAGGACCCCTCTCCGTGTGATGACTCCCTCCTGCCCCCCACTACTGATTCATGACAGCACACCTCTGCATATACCCCAAATCTTGCCCCCACATCAAGATACTGCTCAGAACCCTGAGAGCCTGCTCTGGCTGCCACAAGCTGGAACTTTTATTATTATCTTTTTATTTATAGAAACCCCATTGCCTGTGTGTCCCTCCATGTCATCCTTATACCCCAGATCCTTGGATTCTGGAACTGCTCTTTCTGTTATGGATTCACACAGCCCTGGACTGTGATGCTCGGGGCGGGGGGGTGGAATGACCAGGACCCCTGAAATGTACACTTTATGAGACACAGTGTGGGTTCAGGGTGTGTGCCTGCAAATCCACTGAGACAGGGATGCAGAAGAGAACTTGTAGGTCTGAAAATGTTTTTATTCTAACTTCAAGTTTGATTAGACCACTCTGTAGGACAGAGAATTCCAGCCAGAATAACTTTCAGGATTTCCAGGACATTCCTCTGTGGCCTTCCAGCGTCCAGGGCTGTTGGCAAAAAGTCAGAAGCCTCTCTGGGTCTCGGTCTTTTGTAAGTGACCTCTTTCTTCCTCATTTAGGAAACTTTTAGACACTTTTCCCAACACCAGGGACAAGTTCACAATGACAAGCCTTAGTGAGGCCCTTTTCATCCATTCTGCTGAAGACCTGAATGTACTTTTCATCTGGAAATTCAGTTCCAAGAAGTGCTCTTGAATTAATCCTCTCTTTCTAGAATGTTACTCTGATGTTTGACCTTCTGATCTCATTCTCTAATTTTATTACTTTTTTTTTCTGTTTTCTGTTTATAAGAAAAATCACATTTTATTCAGAGAAGTATTTTCAAACAATGTTTCTCAAACAAATAAGTGAATGAACATAATCAGAGCAATTAGTGCATGAACATCATTCACAGAAAAACAGGTGTCTCTCAGAGAGTCAGAGAAATTCATACCACTGCAAGGATAGGAATTGCCTTCCTGCCTGTGTGGTAGTCAGGACAGAAATTAGGAGCTCCATCCTCCTAACAAAGAGACTGAAATCCACAGAGGTCAAAAGACTTTTCCAAAGTCACACAGCTAAGTCATGCGGCTGATTCAGGCATCTTCTGTCTAAAATTTCTTTTTGTTCTATACCTGGGAGACTTTCTCAATTTTCTCTGTTAACAATTTTCTGAGTTCTTCACTCTCTTGTATGTAAATCTATGGGTTCTCCTTTTTAACTTACTTAGAGACTTTTCAAATCTAAAAAGAAGTTTAAAGAATACAATGATGGGACATTCTCCAGGACAGATCACATGCCACAAAACAAGTTTCAATAAATTTAAGGAGATTTAACTGGGTGTCAGGCATCTCTTCTGACCACAAGGGTATGAAACTACAAGGAAAATACTGGGAAAAGCACAAACATGGGGAGGCTAAATAACATGCTACTAAGAAATCAAGGGGTCAGCAGCAACAACAAAACAATCAAAGAGGAAAGAGAGAAATAATAGTTCAAAATCTTTAGGATGCCAGCAAAAGCAGTTCCAAGAGAAAAGTTTATAGGAACATAGGCCCACCTCAAGAAACAAAGAAAAATCTCAAATCTACAATCTAAACATACACATAAAGGAACAAGGAAAATAAAAGTCCAAAGTCATGGAAGAAATAATAAATATTGGAGTAGAAACAAATGAAAAACACTAAAAATACAATAGAAAAGATCAATGAAAACAAGAATTGGTTCTCGGAAAAGACAAACATTAATAAACTCATCAAGAGTTATAGACTCTACATAGAGTAACAGACTCATCAAGAAAGAAGGTCTCAAATAAAATGAGAAATGAAAGAGAAGTAACAATCGATAGCACAAACTACAAAGGGTGACAAGAGACTACCATGAAAAAATTACATGCCAACAAATTGGATAAGCTAGAAGAAATGGGTACATTGCTAGAAACATACAATCTTCAAAGACTAAATCCAGGAAAAGTAGAAACTCTGAACAGACCAATTACTAGTAATGAAGTCGAATTGGTAACTGAAAAATTCCCAACAAACCGGTGTCCAGGACCAGATGGATTCACAGGTGAATCTTACCAAACATTTAATACCTATCCTTCTCAAACTATTCAAAACATGCAAGAGAAAGGAAAACTTCCAAACTCATTCTACAAGGTCAGCATTATCCTGATACCAAAACCAGAAAAAGACACCACAAAAACAAAAACAAGTACAGGCCAATATCTCTAATGAACATAGTTGCAAAATCCTCAAAAAAATTTTGGCAAATCATTTTCAACAACACATTAAAAGAACCATTTACCATGATCAAGTGGGATTTATTCCAGGGATGCAAGGATGGTTTAATACTCACCAATCAATCAATCACATTAACAAAATGACAGATAAAAACTACATGATCATCTCAATTGATGCAGAAAAAGCATTTGACAAAATTTAACATCCATTCATGATAAAAAAAAAAAACTCTATGGGGGTTTAGAGGGAACATACCTCAATATAAATGAAGGTTATATAGGATAAACCCACAGTTAACATCATACTCATTGCTAAACTAAAAGCTTTCCTCTAAGATCAGGAACAAGACAAGAATGTCCACTCTTGCCACTTTTATTCAACATAGTACTGGAAGTCCTAGCCACAGCAATCACACAAGAAAGAAAAGGCATCTCAATTGGCAAGAAAGAAAGAAATCTGTCACTGTTTGCAGATGACATGATACTATATATAGAAAACTCTGAGAAAAATCTCTTAGAATACATGAATTCAGTAAAGTTGCAGGATATAAAAAATCTATTATATTTCCATATGCTAATAATGGACAAAAAGAAAACAGTCAAAAATCCCAATTGCATCAAGAATAAAAAGAATCTAATACCTAAGAATAAATTCAATCAAGGAATAAATGTAACTCTTAAAACTCTAAGACACTAATGAAAAAAACTGAAATACAAATAAATGGAAATAAATAAATAAATGGAAATACAAATAAATGGAAAGATATATCACACTCACAGACTGGAAAAATGTTGTCAAAATGTCTGCACTACCCAAAGTAATCTGCATGCTCAATGCAATTCCTATCAAATTTGCAATAGCATTTTTCACAGAAATGGAACAGTCCTAGAATTTGTACAGAACCACAAAATACCCCAAATAGCCAAGTCAATCTTGAAGAGAACAAAGCTACAGTTATCACAATCCGAGATTTCAAGCAATGCTACAAAGCTATAGTAAAACAGTATGATATGGCAAAAAATTCATACACAGATCAATAGAACAGAATAAATAGCTCAGAAATAAATCCACACTTACATGGTCAATTAATCTATGGCAAAGGAGGCAAGAATATGCAATCAGGATAAGCACTTTCTTACACCATACAGAAATATAACTCAAAATTAATTCAAGACTTAGATGTAAGGCCAGAAACCATAAAACTCCTAGAAGCAAACATAGATAGTAATCTCTCAGACTTAAACCTTAGCAACTTTTTTCTGGATCTGTCTCCTCAGACAAGGAAAACAAATGCTAAAACAAACTATTGGGACTACATCAAACTGAAAAGCTTTTGCATCGTGAAAGAAACAATCAACAAAACGTAAAGGCAACCTACTGAATGGGAGAAGGCATTTGCAAATGATATAACTGATAAGGGGGCTAACATCCAAAATACATAGAGAACTCACAAACCTGACACCAAATAATGCAAAATTATCCAATTATAGAACTGCAGAGAACATGAATAGACATTTTTCCAATGAAGACTTATAGATAGCCAATAGATACATGGAAAGATGCTTAATATCACTCAAATTCAAATCAAAACAACAATGAGATATCACCTTATACCAGTCAGAATAGCTAATACCAAAAAGACAGAAAATAATAAGGGTGAGCAAGGATATAGAGAAAAAAGAACCCTCGTGCACTGTTGGTGGGAATGTAAGTTGGTATAGCTACTATGGAGGTTCTTCAAAAAATTAAAAATAGAAATACCATATGATCTAGGAATTCTACTGCTGGGTATTTACTCAAAGAAAACAAGAACACTAGTTTGGAAATATATAAACAACCCTATGTTTACTGCAGCATTATTTACAATAGCCAAGATATGAAAGCAACCTAAGTGCCCACCAATAGATGAATGGATAAAAAAGATATGGTATATACAAGCCATGGAATATTACTCAGCCATAAAAAAAAGCAAAATCTTGCCATTCAGGACAATGTGCATGGACCTAGTAGGTAAATGTTAAATAAACCAGAAAAGGACTTACACGGTTTTGCTTATATGTGGAATCTAAAAAAACAAATGATCAAACAAATAACAGTCTCATAAATTCAAAGAGCTCATGGTTGCTGGGTGTGTGAGGAGAATGACTAAAAGAGGTGAAGGGGATTAAGAGGTACAAATGTCCAGTTATAAAATAAGTAAGTCATGGGGATGCAAAATACAGCACAGGGAATATAGTCGAGAGTAATGTAATAGCTTTATATGGTAGCAGATGGTAACTACATTTACCATCATGAGCACAGCACAATGTACAGAATTATGGAGTCCTTATGCTATATGTCGAAACTAATAACCTTGTCAACTACACTTCAATAAGACAAAACATATAAGGAATCCCCATGTACTCTTTACACCTACTAACCAGTTTATATTTGCCATATTCACTTTCTCTAAATCACACATTTGTGTTGCTAAACCCATTTAAAAGTAAATCGCTGAGATCATAAAATTCTGCCCCAAATACTTCAGGGCCTTTTCCCCTAAAACAAGGATAGTCGATGTCAGCCCCTCCCCACCAAAGACATTATTTGACAATGTCTGGAGACATTTTTGGTGGTCAAGGCTTAAGGGGGAGCTACTGGTGTCTGAGGGGCAGAGACCAGCGAAGATGCATAACATCCTACAATGCACAGGTCAACCTCTACCACAAATCATTATCTGGCCTAAAACATCAACGGAACCAAAGTTGAGAAACCCTGCTCCTACCCACAACATGACTATCAAGGAATGTCAACTTTTGATAGAACGTTATCTCACACATGGCTTACATCCAGATTTCTACAGCTCCTACCACTGCATTTCGTGATCAACATCTCCTTGGATCCAGGGGGGGGGTTAAATTTTTTTTCTTCTCATTCACATCTTTGAAGTCTCCACATCAGTTTCTTATATGCCACTCTCCATATGATGCATTGGTTTCCTCATGCTTACACCCACACTCAACATTTTGGGAAGAAAACCACATAGGTAATGCAGAGTCTACTTTCATTCAGGGGACATAGGCCAACTCCTTCCCTGCATAGGTGGTTCCCTCCAAATGGCTTTCCTTCTGTTTGGTTTGCAAACTCAAGGCTCTCCTGAGCTGTTGGGGGACTCCTGGCTGCCTGGGCTCACGTGAGAAGCATGAAGCATTGCCTGATTGAGGGCTTCAGTTCTAGGGCTATTGGGCTGTTGACCTCTGGAGGCCAGGGTCTTTTTTTTTTTTTTTTTTTTTTTTGGAGATTCTTGTTTTAAGTCAAGTGAAATTAACATACAATGTTTTATTAGTTTCAGGTGTACAATATGTGCAATTCTTTTTCTCAGTGCTCCTCAAGGTAAAAAGTACTCTTAATCCCCTTTATCAATTTTATCCATCCCTAACCCCCTCCCCTCTGGCAGTCACCCGTTTGTTCTCTGTATTTAAAAGTCTGTTTTTTTTGTCTCTTTGTCCATTTGCTTTGGTTCTTAAATTTCACATACAACTGAAATTATCTGGTATATGTCCTTCTCTGACTAACTTATTTCACTTAACAGTATACTCTCTAGCTCCATCCATGTTGTTGCAAATGGCAAGATGTCACTCTTTTCTGTGGCTACTCTGAGTAATATTGTATTGTATATGCAATACTTAGGTGGGGTCCGATTCTTAGCTATTGTAAACAATGCTCCATTGTAAATGGGTGCATACATCTCTTCAAATTAGTGTTTTCATCTTCTTTGGGACTATACCAAGATTAAAAAGGTTTTGCACAACAAAGGAAACCATTAACAAAACGAAAAGGCCACCTACTGAATGGGAGAAGATACTTATTTGCAAATCATATCTCCAAGAACAGGTTAATATCCAAAATATGGAGACAACATCTAAACACCAAAAAAAAAAAAAAAATCATTCCATTAAAAAATAGGCCAAGAACCCGAATAGGCATTTTTCCAAAGCAGACATCCAGATGGCCAGCAGACCCATGAAAATATGCTCAACATCGCTCATCATCAGGGAAATGCAAATTAAAACCACGATGACATATCACCTCACACCTGTCAGAATGGCTAAAATCAAAAGCACAAGAAACAAGTGCTGGCAAAGATGTGGAAAAAATAGAGGTCAGAGTCTTTAATGCTTCTTTTTAGGCCGATCAGAGTCTCCAGGGAAGAACCTTCCAGTCTCCTTTGAGTGGGTACAGAATCAGCCACTAGCTTTTGGGAAGCTGAGTTGGGGAGGACAGCTGTGGGTCTCCATCCAGCACACGAATCTCCTCTTAATCCCTCTTCTCCAAGGACCCGGTGTCACGCTTTCCAAAGAGGAAATTCTCATTTTTTGCCACAGTCGGGACAGGGTAGGTGGCTCTGCTAAAATGGATAGGGGATGGGGGGAGGTCACCAAACTGCCCCAACTCTCCTGTTTTGGGTGGCATGTCTCACCAGCTTGCAAGACAACTTACTTACTGCTCACACTTCTGTTTTCCAGCTTCCAAAATGTTCATTTTCTCTTTCTTGTCTCTTTAGATTTTAGCTTTTAAAAAAACCTTTTTGGTGAACTCATAATGGCAAGGAGCCAAGGCCATGTGCATTTTCAATCCCCCACCTTTAATGGTGAGTCTGCCTCCTTCAATATTTAAGTAAGAGGTAGAGTCCCCAAAACCTCTACCATAGGGGATTCAGAGGAACTTCTCCCCAGAGGTCTCCAAAGACAGGAAAAACCACCATCCAGAACTCCAAAGAAAGGCAGGTGGCTGTCAGCTGTCCTCTCCAGGTCACCCGGGAGCATCAATGAACCTGCCCAGCAAAGGCGTAGTGTGTCTCTCCGGGGAATATCACGTTAATAATTCCCTCCCCATTGGGTCTCAGACTCTGTCAAGTTAGCGGTTAACTTGTCGACTGCCACTCGTTTCTGTCTCGGGGTAAGAGACAATCCCAAAGGTGGTGGCTTCCTCGCCCTATGGAACGTTTGCATGTTCCGTATCTCACCCAGGAATCCGATTCCAGCATCCTTTCCCTAATAAGAAGACAGCTCTCCTGGATCTTTCCTGCGGTGAGCTTTATCATGCTGCGGGTTCCCTCATTAATGCGATAAATAAGTCTTCAACACATGCTTGCTGTCTCTTTGAGAATTAGATGTTTAAATTTTTCAAAAATACAACGGCAGCTCTCCCAGTGCCCAGCAAGCACTTGGTAGCTCCTGGATGTATAAATCCCCATCTCAAGCCACAAACAGCAGAGCGCAGGCAGAAACACTTGGTTGTACCCTGGATTTCTCATGATCAGCGTCAAAGGACAGACCTCCCAGCTTCTGACTCAGCAAGACCTGGGTGTGTCTTGTCCTTACTTCCGGTCACATCAGAAGGCGTGGAGGGGACACTTGAGGACTCCTCCCACATTTCCTGGATGGGATCCTATCCACCAGCTCCCTTGCCCCACTGCTGGGAATGTGTCACCTCAGAGCCTATTAAAAAGTTCATTCCTCAACCAAAGTCAAGCAGGGGGTTTTTGCAGAGTGGGCAAGATGACCCTGAATCCAGAACAAGAGGTCTGAGTCTAATCCCAGTGTGCTGCTCACCAGCTGTGTGACCCTGGGTCAGCTACTCAGGCTTTCTGAGCCTTGGTTTGAAAAAGAAGTGGAATTCATCACCCCTTCCTTATCTGCTCCAAGGTTGTTTATACTTGATCTTAGCCAAAAGGCCGAGAAGCGATTCCAAGGTTGTTCTCAACACCTAAAAAGATGATGCTTCTGCAAGCTCACGGGAAAATATAAAGTGAGACTTAGTATCACCAAGATCCTCCTAACCCAGCCAACAGAGGGGTTATACTTGTTACGCCTAATGGTTTTGTTTTGTTTTAATATTTTGTTTATTTGCCTGAGAGAGCAAGAGTGCTCGTGTGAGCACGAGCGAGCACACACACAGAGGGAGGGGGAGCAGCAGGCTCCCTGTTGAGCAATGAGCCCAACGTGGGGCTTGATCCCAGGACCCCGGGATCATGACCTGAGCTGAAGGCAGACACTTAATCGACTGAGCCACCTAGATGCCCCTACTTAACTGTTTTAAAGAGTTTTTAATATTTAGATACTGAAGAAATAAAAGGGATAAAAATACCAGCTTTGGCTTTGAGGACCTTCACCTATGACTCACCCACTGTCACCTAAACCCAAGTCTGAAATCAGACAAGGTTTGGGGCTTGTTTTTTTTTTTTTTTTTTTTTTTCTTCAAGAGAGAGAACAGCAGGGTGGGGGGCAGAGGAAGTGGGAGAAAGAATCTTAAGCAGACTCCATGCCTGGTGCTAAGCCCAAAGTGGGGCTCAATCTCCTGACCCTGAGATCATGACCTGAGCTGAAACCAGGAGTTGGGCACTTCACTGGCTGAGCCACTCAGGTGTCCTTAAATCAGAGAAGTTCGAAAGAAAACAGTGCTGTGGCCGCCTTCCAGTTTGTTTTATTTTTCACAGGAGTGACCGCAACTGGCAAACACAGGTGTTCTGTGGAGGTGACATCCCTATACTTGAGCCGAGGCTGTGGGACAGGGACTGGAGGTGATGAGGGATGTAGAGACAGGCTCCCAGGAAGTGCCCTCCAGCTCCACAAAGTTCACCAAATGAACTCGGCCATCCCAGCAAGCCCCTGCCTTTGGCCGGAGATTGCGCTGGCCCGTTGTTTCCGTTCTAAGCTCTGAACCCCTGCTGGCAACATTCAAAGGGGAGGGCACTGTTCAGGCCAAGGAGATCCCACCCTGAGTGCTGAAGTCACGGGGTGGCCCCATAAACCTCACATTAGTCAGTATATCTTCTGCTATAGGCACAAAGTTATTCCTCTTTCTGTACCTGCAGCTGCTCCCACCTGAACGAGGCTCCCGTGACCTCATCCCTCTGGCCACGACCAGAACGGCTTATCTTGAGCATCTGTTGGCAAACCAGTCATCCTGTGACCACCTGGCCACTAGAGAGGTGTGTGTGCGCCAGCAGGATGGAGTCCCCTGTACACTCTGCTGCCCCCTTCCTGGAAGCCTGGCCCCACGATCGAATGACCCCCAAGTGAAGGCCAAGGTGGCCAGCCCCACTTTAGTCAGTCTTGACTTTAAGTACCTAAGCTTCTCAGGGCCTCCACCCCTCACCTGCTACAGGGGAATATCAGGGTGCCCATCCCACAAAAGCCTGGGCCAGGCAACCCAGTGTATGTGCATAAAGGCTTTACAATGCTGGTTGGCACGCAGGAAGTTCTAGAGCAAAGTTAGGACTGTGGGTCCCTGGGCCACTGTAGACACTCCGTGAATAGCTGCATGGCCTGTTGGTTGGAACACGGGATCTGACCCCAGACTTCCTGGTTCCAGCCCCACCTCTGCCTCGCACCCTGTGTGACTTGGGGCAAGTTTCCTCTCTCGGCTCCAGCTTCCTCTGGGTCCCCGTATTAGGCTAGTTCCCACTGGAAACAGCCCAGATCGCCACGGACCAGTGTGGAGATCAACGAACGTGGTACAGCCACACCCTGGAATGCTGATCAGTGATGGAAAGGAAGGCACAGGGGCACCTGGGGTCGGGGGGCTCAGTCGTTTCAGCGTCTGGCTCTTGGTTTCTGCTCAGGGCATGATCTTAGGGTCCCGGGTTCGAGCCCCGGGTCAGGCTCTGTGCTCCATGGGGAGTCTGCTTGCGAATTCTCCCTCCCTCTGCTTGTTCTCACTCTCTAAAATCAATCTTAAAATCCGAAAAGAAAAAAAACAAGAAAGCAGGCACACATCATCAGTGGCGGATCTTTAAAACTTCACGCTGAATAAAGGAAACCAGAGAGGAAGGCTACATCCTACAGGGTTCCATTACCTGAAATTCTAGACAAGGCCAAATTGTAAGGACAGAAAGCAGATCAGTGATTGCCTGGGACAAGGGAGGGGTCAGGGGGAGCCTGAACACAGGGACAGCAGGAGGAAATTTCGGGGGTCAAGGAAACGGCTCCCTCTCGAGCACAGTGTGGTTCCACAATCACCACACATAGTTACCAACGTTCTCAGACTGTGCACTCAAAATGGGTGATTTTACAATATAATAAAGCTAAAAAGCAAAAATAATGAAGAGATAGGAAACTCTCAGAACAGTAGCTAATACACAGCAAGGGACCAATGAACATGAGCTGTAGCATAAGCCTCTCCAACCTCCTGGGGACCTCACATCGCACCACCTCCCAGCCCAGGGACTGTGAGACCCAAGGAAGGGAGGTTGGCTCCACTCTTTACAGAGTGCTCCCTCTGAGCTTCAGGCCCTAGGAGCTGAGGGCTGGGCAGCTACAGCCCCGCAGTGGGAAGGAGGCGGTCACCAGCGCATCTCACAGTAAGATACGCTAGATGGGGGAGCACAGAGGAAGAGTCGAGGAGTGGAGGAGAAGCACAAACCCATACCCAGAGGCCCCAGTTCAACCTCAGAAATGCCAGTGCTCAGGGGAGTGGGGAGCACCAACCCAAGTCCTCTTCAGCTGGCCCACCTAGACATGAAGGCTTTGAGTGTGAGCTACAAGCCAGTGCAGAAGCTTGCTCCAAATGGCGACCATAAGGATGGAAGCAAGTCTTGGTTCTTGGCAGATGCTTGAGGGTCGACCTGAATTACAGAACCCCTCTCATCAATGCTCCGACAGCCCGGTGATGTGAACGGAGCTCGATACAAACCTCTTCCCAGTAAGCGCCGGCAGGGGTCCTTGCCCTTGGGGTCTCCAACACAGGCGTGGTGATAGACCATGGGCAGGCCATGACTTGGTCCATGCTCAGCGGCCAGGCCTTGCCAAGGAAGGCAGCCCCCAGTTCAGGCCAGGCTTCCTATGGGCCCCAGAGACAAAGCTGGAAGGATCAGGCACAGGGGAGGGCAAAAGCAAGGCAGGAAAAGAGGGACCCGTAGGGCACGTGAGTGGGCTGCCTGGCCCCACTGGAGGAGGAGGGCAGGAGATGAACTTCATCTTATATTTACTGGGCACTCACCTGATAACATAGAGATTCTGCTAAATGGCTGGTCAAGAGGACCATCTTGGTCACCAATTTGTTACGCAGTGAGGGCAGATGGAGAGGCTCTGAGTTCTTCTAGGAGATTAGGGACAGGAGACTTTTTTTTTTTTTTAAAGATTTTATTTATTTATTTGACAGACAGAGATCACAAGTAAGCAGAGAGGCAGGCAGAGAGAGAGGAAGGGAACCAGGCTCCCCGCTGAGCAGAGAGCCCGATGCGGGGCTCGATCCCAGGACTCCGGGACCATGACCTGAGCCGAAGGCAGAGGCCTTAACCCACTGAGCCACCCAGGCGCCCCGGGGACAGGAGACTTAAGGGGGAGGAGCTATATAAAGCCCAGGAGAAATCGTGCCTGGTGAAGGGAACGGAACACACACATTCGAGTCCTTCCCTCCTCCAGTTCCAGCCTCCAGTGATGGCGGGAGGGGGCCTCTGGGAGTGAGGAGAAGGCCATTCTACCTTGGGCTGTGGCTCCAATGTCACCTCTTCCTGCGCACTGCCATTGTCAGCCTGTCTCCTCCCTAAACCCTCGCAGGTGTTCCGTATACACCTGTTTCCTGCCATGTGTTTACAGGTAACTATTGGCGCTTTCCCTGCCTCTCCCTTTTTCCTCCCCAAGGGCAGTGATCTGACCCTCCTTACTTTGTAGCTCTTCCTCTGCCACTTGCCCTTGTCCTTCCCACCCTTCTCTGGCCCCAAGAACCTAGCATAGGGCTCTGCCTGGAGCGGGGGTGGGGTCACCTAAGGAGGTACCCGTGGCGGTCACAGATCCAGTCCTTTCTGTGAAAGTATGGGACCACCACACGCCAACCACTGGCTGGGGGCTGGGCGGAGGGGAGTGGAGCTCACAACGTGTCCAGAAGGGCAGCTATTAGGCTAACCTCTATGTGACACGTTAATAATGACAATTATGTCATGAAAACAGTGAAAAAACAGAAAGAGTAAGTAACTCTGCCCAGGGGCATCGGGAGTGTTGTGGGGGTGGGGGAAGCGCAGTTTAAACTGGAGGTTGACTTGGGGTGCCTGGGTGGCTCAGTGGGTTAAAGTCTCTGCCTTCGGCTCAGGTCATGAACCCGGGGTCCTGGGATCAAGCCCCGCATCGGGCTCTTTGCTTAGCAGGGAGCCTGCTTCCCTTCCTCTCTGCCTGCCTCTCTGCCTACTTGTGATCTCTGTCAAATAAATAAAAATCTTTAAAAAAAAAAATAAATAAACTGGAGGTTGACAAATGAGGTTGCCAGAGGATGCCAGGAAGGACCCTTCACAAGAGAGGCGAGAGGACAGGGTGACATGGAAGCATTTGAGGGTGACGCCATCGGGCTTCAGGTGGCCATGACCCCACGCAGTGAGCTATTGATGCCCCAACTCCACATTCAACCTCAAGCTGGCCTGCTCTATCTTCACGCCCTGTCCCTGCCACCACCACCACTCAGACGGAGACAGGCTCATCTAGAGCTGAGCTGGTTCACGCTCCTGCGGCACCTGCCCCAGAGGGAGAACGGTGGGGGACAAAAAAAAAAAAAAAAAAAAACAAATCTAACTTTCCCCTTCCTGATTTATCCTCCTCCCTTCCTCTTTGTTATTCGTTTTTAAAACCAACTCCTTCGGAGTTTAATTAGCTTTGCCAAGACAAATTCAGCTAGGCTGATGGCTTCTTCTTGTGCGCTCCTTGCAGAGCAATGAACCCCGAGGACCGCATCAGGTATACAGTAGGTATCCAATGGTTGCTGACCAAACAGCATTGTGGGTTCAGCCTGGAGCTGCTGCCTTTCTTTGCACATGTGTTCCACACAAGCTTCTGAGTAGAACGTGCTGACCCTAGCACAGACGCCCATACTGCATGAGGCTTGCCACGGGGACCATATTTGACAACTTTAGAAAACGGCTTCCTGATTTCTAAGATAGAACTTCCATCTACCTGGAAGCTAGAAGCCATCTCTACCAGAAGTCCCCAAGGCCTTTTTACGGGTGCCCCTCATGTAGGGGCTGCATGCATATATTGGCTCATTGACTTGATAACTACATGTCAAGGGAGGCCATTGCACCTGCCGAACCCGAAGGATGGTCTAGTGAACCCAGAGGTCCCTGAGGTCAGACACCAGGGCCACCTAAATCAGGCTGGCATTGGACACGGAAGCTGAGGCCCTGGGGTTTCTATTTTAGCCCAACCACAGAAGGATGGGAAAGTCCTAGGCCTCGTGCCCAAATTGTACTCAGGGAACTGCACCTGCTCTAACATCCCCATATTCTAGGCCATTACCAGCACTCATTACTTCAACAAAAGTTTCCTGAGCACCTGTGAGCCAGCAATTACACGGGGTTCTCATTCCCCTGGAATAACAAGCTTCCCAAGCTACAGTCTTTGCCTGTCCCAAGACACACTCTCCACTCCCCCCACCGCCACACCTCCCAAAGATCCTCCTCTCAGCCCCCATTTCTCTAGGCTCCATGTCTAATAAACCAGCTGGGCACCTGCTCCTACTTGGAGGACCCATGGAAACCTCAAGTTAATATTGAGTGAAGCCCACCCCCACACCAGGGTTCATTGTGAATCCCCCCCAGTTATAACCCTGCTTCACTTTCCTACCAAACACCATGTTTGTTGAGGACTTCTCTCCCCCTGCATTCTAGAGTATAGAATAAGGGCTTTGTTTGAGCATATCACTGTCCCCAGCACCTAGCAAAGACCAAACTTGTTGATTGAATACCCTTGCCTCTGGAAGGTCCCTCTCCCCATTCTTTTCTAATTCAGTCTCTACTTGCTTTATTTTTACAAAGTGACCTCACAGCCAGAAATTCCTACAGCTGAGATCTCAAGGTTTTAAGAAAATTAAGCTGTGCCCCCTTCTCCCTTCCCAAGCCGCCTCCCTCCCCAGCTCTGCTCCTCTACCCCTGTGACATTTTCCAAGGAGAATGCCCAAAGCCGAAGGTTGTGTTGGTTTGTTGTTGTTGTTGTTGTTGTTTAATACTTTTTAGCTAGCATAGGCAACATTTTTGCAGTTTCAAATGCAATCTTCAGCAAAAAATGTTCTATTACATAATCCGTCAACATCCCCAAGAGAAACGTGTGGGGAAGGATGCCAACTGTAGGAAAACCTGAGCCACTCAACAGCCATGGGCAGATTCTAGCCACGAACACTTGTGGCTTTTTCCATCCTGACACATCCTACCTGAAAGCTGGGGCCGGCACTTCCTGGGAGCATGGCAACTTCACATTTATTTTTGTTTATTCGATTTTATTATTATTATTTTTTAAGATTTCATGTATTTATTTGACAAAGAGAAACAGAGAGAGATAGAGAACACAAGCATGAAGAGTAGAAGGAGAAGCAGACTCCCCACTGAGCAGGGAGCCCGATGCGGAACTCCATCCCAGGATCCTGGGATCATGACCTGAGCCGAAGGCAGATGCATAACTGACTGAGCCACCCAGGCACCAAAACACGTCTTTTTACAAGAGGAAAATGTTCCCATTCACTTCAGCTATGTACTGAAAAGTCTGGACTACTGGATTCTAATTACTTTCACAGGCAGAACAGCTGGTTCCCTGAAATGCAAGAAGATACCGTGTGGCTGTGTCAGGCACTGGCGACCTTCGGGCCACAGAAACAAAGAGGGCCATGGGGACCTGGGAGTATGGCAGGTGCCAAGGGAGGGATGGCAGAGCCAGAGGCCAAGCTCGCCACTCATGAGCTGGTCACCATGGCCAACGACATGAACCCCACCGATGGGCAGTGTGCCGGGGTCATACAGATCAAAGGACGGGCGTTGTTGAAAGGTCACCGATCTAATGACGGTGAACGAGTCCAGAACGTGAGCACTCCACTTCTCCACACGCCATTTCCCACCTGTCCTATGAGGCATCACTTTATCTGTGAATGGAGACAGAGAGAATATTCTCCCTCACAGGGCTTCCGTGAGGATAAAATGATGAGAGTGACTGTGTCAAATAGGGTTTGGGGAAGGGGTCCTCAAGACACTGTTAAAAAATAGAGGCCTTGGAGCAAATAAACTCATATTCTTATCAGCTCAACTGTGAGCAGGAAAAGCAGCTATGTACAGACCCTCGTGGGGGACCTCAGATGCTGGATTGGAGCTTGGCCCGGGAGGGGTGCACCCCCATACCAACGGTCCAGCTCTCACGTGCTCCCACCCTGAGCCAGCCCCCCATCCCCAGCAGCCATGCTCAATCTCAGCATCTGGTGAGGCCTTTCTGTAATCTGTAATCTGTTTAAGTACACAATACATATTTGTTGGAGAAGCACAATATCTCCAGACAGATAAAGAACAAGTAGATCAGTTAAAAGAGAAGTTACAAAACTTGAAATGAGAAATAATTTTTTTTTTTTTTTAGATTTCTTTATTTGAGGGAGAGGGAGAGTACACAGGGGAGCAGGGATGGGTGGGCAGAGAGCAGAGGAGAATGGGGAGGGAAAGCCATCCCGCAGGATGCAGAGCTTGTGCTCACGACTCTGAGACCATGACCTGAGCCAAAATCAAGAGTTGGACAGTTAACCAACGGAACCACCCAGAGGCCCCGAGAATGGTTTTTAAACAGTAGTTTTACACATGGGAAACGTGGACACCTGGGAAACGAGTTTAATGCTAAGGATATAAAACATTCATCGTACCAATTAGTCACCTTGTAATAGAATTTTCTAATTAACAAAGGGTCACCAAGGTTTGTTTAAAAACAAAGAATTTTATATCCTGCAGATGGCAAATGAGCATCTTGTGGAAAACAGTTTGAGAGATCAAAGTCTTAAAAATGTGTGTACTCAGCCCAAGTAATTCTGTTTTCAGGAAATTATCTTAAGGGACAATTGTAAATATTTTCTTAAAAGCATTTTCGCAGAAGACATTTACGTCCACACTTTATTTAGGGCAGCAAATGTTAGAAACCACCTAGAAATCTAACAACTGAAGTCAATAGTTTAGTTTACTTAATGGTGTAGTCACTTTTCAGGACATAATGCAATTATACAAAGCAATCTTGGCATAAAAACAGACACACAGATCAACTGAGTAGAACAGAGAGCCCAGAAATAAACCCACGCATAGGGCCAATTAATTTATGACAAATGAGCCAATGGGGAAAGGACATTCTCTTCAATGACTGGTGTCGGGGGTAACTGGACAGCCAGTTGCAAAAGAATGAAGCTAGACCACTGTCTTACATCGTGCACAAAAATTAATTCAAAATGAAAGACCTGAATTTAATACTGGAAACCATGAAAGCCCAACAAGAAAACATAAATGGTGAGCTCTGTGGCATTGGTCTTGGGGATGATTTTTTTGTGTCTGACACCCAAAGCAAAGGGAACAAAAGCAAAAACAAGTGGGACTATATCAGCCTACCAAGCTTTTACACAGCAAAGGAAACCAGCAACAAAATGAAAAGGTAGTCTAGCAAATGGAGAAAGAATTTGCAAATCACCTATATGATTAGGGGTTAATATTCAAAATATATAAAGAATTCGTACAGCTCAATAGCAAAAACAAACAAACAAACAAACAAAAAAACCAAACCTGATTAAAAAATGGGCAGAGGACCTGAATAGACAATTTTCCAAAGAAGACAACAGATGGCCAACGGACACATGAAATGATGCTCAACATCACTCATCATCAGGGAAATGCAAATCAAAACCACAGTGAGATACCACCTCCCATCCATGAGAACGGTTAGTATCAAAAAGACAAGAAATAAGTGCTGGTAAGGACAGAGAGAAAAGAGAACCCTTGTGCATGATAAATTGGCACAACCACTCTCAATAACAATATGGAGGTCCTTAAATAATTAAAAATAGAACTACCATATAATTCAGCAATTCTGCTTCTGGGTATTTATGTAAAGAAAATAAAACCAGAAATTTAAAAGATATCAGCACCCCTATGCCCACTGCAGTATTATCTACAATAGCCAAGACATGGAGACAACATCTCCATTGATGGATAAGAAAATGTAGTATATATATAATGGAATATTACTCAGCCATAAAAAAGAATGAAATCCTACCATTTGTGACAACACGGATCTGTTCATAGTTATACTGGTGGGAGAGAGGGGTTGTGCTTAGAGATGGTAAGTTCAACAGGACAGTTCTTGCTGGATTTCTTTCTACCTTGTGAAGATGAGCTATGACTCCTCAAAGGACAAAAGATATACCTTTCCTGGGGCACCTGGGTGGGACAGTTGGTTAAGCATCCAACTCCTGGTTTGGGCACTGATTGGTCATGATCTCAAGTTTCCTGAGATCGAGCCCCATCTCAGGCTCCAAGCACAGCATAGAACCTGCTCAAGTTTCTCTCTCCCTCTCTCCACATGCACTCATTCTAGCTCTTTCTCTCAAGTAAATAAATCTTCAAAAAAAAAAAAAAAAAACCAAATACATATTTTCCAATGTCCTTTAACACCAGATCATCTTCAGGGCTTATCTTCAGGGTTCCGAGGGAACATCTTGAAAGATGCTACAGACAACTATGCTGATTATCAGGGACACCTGCAAATCTCTGGAGAGATCTGGTACTTACTCCCTTCACACTCTTCCTTGGTTGCATTTTCAATGTTATCTCTCATTTCACAGGGATCCTGCCTGGGTTTGAATCCCAGTCCCTCAACATCTTACTCAGAGGATCTTGGGTATTTAAAATCTCTTCCAGGTGCCTGGGTGGTGGGTTAAGCCTCTGCCTTCAGCTTGGGTCATGATCTCAGGGTCCTGGGATTGAGCCCCGCATCAGTTTCTCTGCTCAGTGGGGAGCCTGCTTCCCTGACCCCCCGCCTGCTTCTCTGCCTACTTGCAATCTTTGTCAAATAAATAAGTAAACAAAGTCTTTTTTTTTTAAAGATTTTATTTAATTATTTGACAGAGATCACAAATAGGCAGAGAGGCAGGCAGAGAGAGAGAGGAGGAAGCAGGCTCCCCACTGAGCAGAGAGCCTGATGCAGGGCTCGATCCCAGGACCCTGAGACCATGACCTGAGCCAAAGGCAGAGGCTTAACCCACTGAGCCACCCAGGCGCCCCAAGTAAATAAAATCTTAAAAAACACAACACTTTTCTTTGTTTTCCTCTTCAGCAACAATTTTCCTCTTTGGGGACAATAAGAATACCTATTTCAAAGGGTGGGATCCCACTTTCTGAGTAAGATAATAACAGTATGACTTAGCCAATAAAGAGGAAGAGAGGATTGTTTTTATATTCAATATCCATGTGGTTATAATGAAATTACATTTTAAAAGATTTAAATAAGTTCATATTTTGTAAGAAATTCAGAGTAGTGCCTACTAAATGTAAGCACGACATACGTGTTAAATAAAGAAAATCCTCACAACACACATCAAGAACCTTTTCAACTTGCTAAAGTCCTTTATGGCCTTTGACAGTCATTTTTCACAGAATTTCTCATTTCACAAAATTCTGATTGATTTATCCAATCATTCAACAGTGAATGAGTATCTACTGTTAGCTGGGCTTTGTTTTGAGACCAGGAATGCAACAGAGGACAAGGCACATGATCGTGCCATTCAAAGAATATTCTAATGGGGAGGGGAGTAAAGAAATTAAAGAAAAAAATTAAGATAGTGACTGATACTTTTAATATAAGAGAGAGTAATGGGTGGAGGGAATCTGTAGGGTAAACAGAGAAGGCATTCTGAGGGAGTGATAGTGATATTAAATATACGAAGGAAACAACAGGTGGGGCGCCTGGGTGGCTCAGTGGGTTAAAGCCTCTGCCTTTGGCTCAGGTCATGATCCCAGGGTCCTGGGATCGCGTCCCACATCGGGCTCTCTGCTCAGCAGGTAGCCTGCTTTCCTCCTCTCTTTCTCTGCCTGCTTCTCTGCCTACTTGTGATCTCTGTCAAATAAATAAATAAAATCTTTAAAAAAAAAAAAAAAAAGAAACAACAGGTAAAACTCTGGTGAAAAGGGACACCTGGGTGGCTCAGTCATTAAACGTCTGCTTCAGCTCAGGCGGGTTCTGGGATCGAGGCCCACACTGAGTTCCCTGTTCAGTGGGAAGACTGCTTCTCCCTCTCCACTCCCCCTGCTTGTGTTCCCTCTCTCACTGTCTCTCTCTCTCTCTAATAAATAAATAAAATCTAAAAACAAAAACAAAACCTCTGGGGAAAAGAACACAGCCAGCAAGTGCAAAGGCCCTGAGGCAGGAATCAGTTTGGTCCATTTGAAAACAGTACTAAAGCCAAGATGGGGGAGACCAAGAGGTAAGGAGTTTGGAAGCCACTTGAAGGTTTAATATGGTTGGTGAAAGTGGAATGTTTACATTTGTAAAAGATCACCCCACATTAATAAGATAATTGGGTTTATCTACAGAAAAGGTGACACTGGATTCCTCCCTTACAATAGTCACAGAAATCTATACCAGACAACTTACACATTTGAATGTGAAATGAGAAAATATAAAGCTTTGAGAAGATAAAGTAGAAGGATATCTCTGTGACCTTGAGGTGGGGAAAAATCAACCTTTAACAAAACACAAGGAATATTAACTATATAGACTGACATATTTGGCTCTATTACAATTTGACCTCTCTTTATCAAAAGACACCCTTAACAGAAAGATCGCAAGACACAGGCTGGGGATATTTGTAGCAAAAAACAAAGAACTCAGATCCAAAATACAGATAGCTTCTACAAATCAGTAAGGCAGAGCACCTGAAGATAAACGGGCATTTCACCCAGAGAATACCAAGTAGCCATTAGACTGATGAAAATCAGTCTCAGATCAGTAGAGTATAACCCCAAGGATACACCACACACACACACACACACACACACACACACACACACACACACACACACCCCCCCCCCCCTAAGAAGGCTGTAACTAACAAAGGCCACCAAGAGTAAGCGTTGACCAGAGTATGGAGTAACCAGAACTCACAGGTACCACCAGGAAAATACCAGGGACAATAAATGGATACGAATACCTTGGCAAACCACTTGAATGTACAGTCAGTAATCCTATTTCTAGGTATTTCTAGAAACTGCCCTAGAAATAAGGGTAACCATATATACCAGGTGACCTGAACAAAGTTGTATTAAGAACATTATGTGTATCTGCCCCATACAGAAACAAACCAAAGATCTAACAAGTACAAATGGATAAACTGTTTAGTATTCCATTGTGTAAGATAGTCACAGTGACCGCAATGAACTACAGCTACAAGGAACCCAGGGGAAAAACTAGTAACTGGGTAGAAGCAGACAGACTCGGCGAGCATTTTAGTGTAACTTCCTTAATATAAAGCTTTTTGTTGTGTGCTTTTTAAGACAAAATTTATTGGTTTTACCTACTTCGGAAACACAAGACAGTGATTACATGTAGGTCAAGATGCTAGTTACTGGAGAAGAGTGTGGCTGGCAGGAAGCATGCTGGGAGTTTCCGGGGGTCCTGGTGATGTTCTATTGCTGGACCTGAGTGATCTTTACAAGGATGGCCACTTTCTTCGTTACACTTACATTTTTGTTTTATGCACATTTCTGTGAGTGTTAATATCAGATTGTTTTGAGGGGGTCTTAACAAAGCATCCTGGTTGCGTTTCAAGTGGACTATCAAGGAAAGCAGAGTGCTGAGTGCGGTGTCCTTCCTCTGTTCTACAGGAGCCCAACAGGTGAGGTTAGAGGAGGTCAGACACTTCCAAGGCTAGGCTAAGGCTAGAACAGTCTAGATCCCTAGACAAGACAGAACGAGTGCTCTAAGCTTTTAGCTTCCTACACCAGAACATGTAGATCATCGCTGCACTCTGTGAGAGAGGATGGTGGCTGGGACTGGGATATCCCAGTTGAACGCATTTCACAGACTTCTCTGAACACTATTTCCCGCCCCACCCCACCCCCCCCAGTTCTTACATAGTATTTCCTCCTTATGTCCCCTCCACACAGAACAGGAACAAGCAAGTTTAGGAAGAGGAGAATTTTGAGTAGAAAAGAACCCACTTTAATTTCTCTACCTGCTCCGCACTTTTTTGCCCAAGCAGCCTCAAACAGCAGACCTTCCAGAATCTCCGCAGGTATCGCACTGAAAGCACACACTCCTCAAACTTCACTTTGGGCTTGAAGGAGCTCTACATAGGTGACTTCTCCGTTTATTTCATTCCCCCAAAAGCAGTCTAAGATGGATTGAAACAAACTGCCTTCCCCCATCACCAGTTCCACATGCAACACTTGTTGGTCACAAAAATGTTTCTTGTTGTCGTAAAATACACAGGACATGAGCTCATCCATGTTCACCAGCTTCAAGTGTTCGGGTCAGTGGATGAAGTATAGTCGCGTGGACTTCGACACCATCCATTTCCAGATCGCCTTCCATTTTGGAAGACTCAGACTCCACCCCCCGCTATGCACAACAACATCCCATCCCCCCCTCCCTCCAGCCCCTGACACCCCCCCATTCTGCTCCTATCCTTGTGAATTTGACTGTTCTACATAACGGACACAAATGAAATCACACAGTAACCATGTTTTTGTGACAGGCTTCTTTCCATTAACCAAATGTCCTCAAGGTTCATCCATGTTGACGTGTTTGTCAGAATGACCTTTCTCTTTGAGGCTAAATAATATTCCCTTGAATGGATGTACCACTTTGAACCCATTCATCCACTGAAGGACGCGGGCTGCTTTCACCTTTTGGCTGTGGTAAATAACATCCCTCAGAACAGGGATGTCTCTTAGAGACCTGAAATGCAACATGGATTCTTCCTCGTTTCCTAAGTGAAATTTAATCGAGCTGACCCATTTCCAGCTTTATACCAGGATTTCCTATTCCTTCTTACAACCAAGTTTTCCAGATGGGTCTTTACTGAGTTTAGAAGAACTCTCTGGAGTTCAATGGTCCCGAGTCCTCTCAGAGATGATCTTCTTCTTACCCTTCCAAGACTGTAACATTCAATTGACCTTTGTTGAGGAGAGCCCTAATGAGTCTCAGAGAAGTGTACTTTCAATACTGAAGGGACAATGTAATTATCCAACAAACACTCAGCAGAGCTAGAAACAAGACAGAGTAAACTACAAAAGAAAAAATGCCACTCTGCCGCAACACAAAGAAATGCCCCACCTCCAGTTACCGGAGGCAACTGATCTGCCCCAGATGGCCTCTGGAAGGTTCATTCAGCACTGAGAGTGCATTCTCTGTACTGTGTGATTCAAGAGGCGCGTTGTTTTTTTGTTTGTTTGTTTGTTTTTTGCTTCGTGTTCAATCATCAAGGACAAATAGCCATAACGTGTGACAGTGACAAGCACACTGGGGTTATCAGGGAGGCAATGGACATAAAGGGAGAAGAGCCCAATCCCAGAGGGAACCAAAATGTGACCTGCTGCAAAGTCTGGACTTCATCCCATATCCCTGGGACATGCTGAAGCTTCCTCGAGGAGGAGGACACAGCCCGTGCTGTGACAATTTCCTAAGCATGTCCTATGTTCCTGGCACTGTGCCATGTGATGAACATTCTATTAATTCTATTGTACTAATTCCTATAATTGTCACAACCCAGGCACTGCCATCTCCACATCACCATTGGAGGAACGAAGAGACACAGAGAGGTCAAACGGCTCAGTCAAGGTAACACAGCAAGAAAGTAAAGGATCTGGGCTACACATTCAGCTGTTCCGGCTTCAAAGCCTGTGTTCTTACAAAGCTTTACCACCTTGTAACCGTTTGCAGAGACTGTTAGAGGCATACAGGTATGTGCATTCTGGCGTTGAAGACAGAAAAGCATGGAGAAGGTCACATCCGAGCCCCATGTTTCCTGTTTGGGCTAAGCGTGGGCAAGGCAAGGACCCAGTGTGGGTCATTCCCTCCTCTTCCTATAGCATGTGCACACCTTCAAGCACACGTGACGCCCGATAGTCGGAGGATGGGAGAAGCTGAGCTCCACACGAACCCAGAAGTGGAAAGGCTTCCCCCACACTCAGAACACCTCACCTGACCTGCTCGCCTGGCCAGTGCCACTCATAACTGCTTTGGGCGACCTCTGGCTCCAGCATAGAGATAGGTCCTCCAAAGCATGGGAACTGGGCATGGCCAGATGCCCCTGAACCTGAGGTAGCAAGGCTCCTAAGCCCAGCAAACCTGAGCTTCCCCCTCTGTCTCTTACTCCTTTCCCAGCCCGGTCCTGGCTGCTAGAATTTGGGCAAAGAAGTATATTAAGATACTAGACCCATTTCTGCAGGAACTGAAGTTCCCCACCCTGCAGGTCTGTATCTCCTTGTACAAAACCAGGAGTCCGAGGACCCCAATGTAGGGCTAGCAAGTGGTCAAATCTCTCCAGCCCCAGCTTGCACCTGAGACTGAGTGCCCTCAGCAGACTGTCATCAGCAGCCAGATGAAATGTCCCTTGAGTGCCCATGGCTCACCAGACCCTGTGTCCCATCTGCTCTCTCCCCCCATATCTACACCTCTCTGACTCCCTGCTACCATACTCCAGCCATGCCCGCCTCCTTGTTGCTCCCCAGACCAATCATGCCCTCCCCTGCAGCCTACATGCTGATGGCCCCTCCGTGTCTGCAAGCCTGTCCCCTGCCTCCTTCCCACAGATGCCTCACATATCATGTTCTCGATGTGGCCGTGACTTTGGCTGTCTGTAGCATATGCCAACTGCCCCACCCCCAAAACATCTAGTGGAAGTCCCCTTGACCTGCTCTTTGTCCCCCCCAGTTGCCACTAGCACCTTCTAGGGCCTTGCTACTCAAAGTGTCACCTGGGGACCCATAATAACAGCAGCTTCCGAGAGCCTGGGAGAAATGCAGAATCCCAGGCCCTAGCCCAGACCGACTGGATCAGAGTCTGCATTTCCACAAGGCGCCCCACGGGATGTGTGTGCATGCTCAGGTGTGAGAAATTCTGTCCTAGCTCTGCTTCATGTGCTTTGTTTCTTTATTGTGCCTCTTTCCTCCCCACCAGATTACGAAGCTCTGCGAGGGTGGTCCCTTCTAATCTCTACTGCTTCCCCAAACTACAAAGGTAGTGGCCACGTTGCTGATGTGCTACTAGACAACGAAGAAATGAATAATCCAAGGGCAGTGAAGGTCAGGATAATGCAAAGTAGGACTCGTGGTGGGGTTTGCTGGGGAAGGGTGAGCTCATGGAGGCGGGAGACCCAATCTTGGGTTTCAGACAGCCAAACCCCCAGGATCAAGCCCCCTGGCAGAGCCAGGGAAAACCAGGAGGTGACTTGGCTCAACTCCAGTGCTGCACAGGCCCATTGGAGTGACCTCCTGTCTCTGGGCCAGCTATGCAGAAGGCTCGCATGAAGGCTGTCATAGACACCGGTAGGACAGGTGGTATCAGAGCGCTGATCTTTTCTGAGGGCACTGTAGGGTCACAGCACCCTCAGAAAACAGTGCTCGAGACCTCCCTCCAGCTGTGCGGGACCAGGCTCTGCCACCCTGAGCTTCTCTAAGCTTACTTGCAGGAAATCTGAGGGTGACAATTCCCCTTCCGACAGCACAACCCAAGGAATGTGCAAGAGAGCTCCCAGGGGGCCCCCTGTCTAAGGGCAAGAATCCCCTTTGGGAGAACTCCACAAGGTCTAGCGTCGACACATAAAGGACATGAGCAACAGCAAGCAGGGAGGGGACACAAATGTGTCAAAGAAGAAAAGGGGCTCCACCTCACTTGGGAGTAGAACAGAATTCCAAATGCCATCTTGATACTAGGACTCTCCCTCCACACTGGCAAGCACAGGTCTGACAACACTGTGGGGTGTCTCATCCCTGGTTTGCAGGACAGAGGTTGTCACCTGGTAGGAAGCTCAGTAGAGGGTCACGTGACACCATTTCTCAAAACCATAAATTCACATACCCTCCGGCCCAGGAGCTCCCCGTTTCAGCTACTCATCTCAACACTAGTTCTGCCTTCTTCCGCTTTGACCGTCTACGTGGGCACGTGGTAGGGAGTGAGTTAGCGAGATCACAGCCCATCCTACAATGGGATACTATAGGATACGACACTATAGGAAGAAAGGTATACTGATGCATGATCTGGGTTGACCTCCACAGCAAGGAAATGTGCAGAGCAGTATGTATGCTGGTAATGGGGCACCTTTGGGAAGGGATCTGGGTTACTGTGGGACAGAGCTGACAGGGAGAATTCTTACCCTATGCTCTTGTGTCCTTTTTGAATTTGAATCCTATAATTCAAATGATTGTAGGATTACTTATTTACTATACGAGTAAGTTTTTTAAAAAATTCCCTATCCCGGACTGAAGTTACTCTCCTGGTCATCTTAAAAGCACTATCAGGAGGCGCCTGGATGGCTCAGTGGGTTAAGGCTCTGCCTCCGGCTTGGGTCATGATCTCAGGGTCCTGGGATCAAGCCCTGCATGGGACTCTCTGCTCAGCAGGGAGCCTGTTTCCCCACTCTCTCTCTCTGCCTGCCTCTCTGCTGCCTTGTGATCTCTGTTTGTCAAATAAATAAACAAATGTTTTTAAAAAGCACTATCGGGGGGCACCTGGGTGGCTCAGTGGGTTAAAGCCTCTGCCTTCGGCTCAGGTCATGATCCCAGAGTCCTGGGATCGAGCTCCACATTGGGCTCTCTGCTCAGCGGGGAGCCTGCTTCCCTTCCTCTCTCTCTGCCTACTTGTGATTTCTGTCAGATAAATGAATAAAATCTTTAAAAAAAAAAAAAAAAAGCACTATCGGGTTATCCTTATCAGAATTCTGAGGGATTCTAATTCACAACTTCCTTACCTTTCCAGAATCACATTCTCAGACAGTGGGACGATTGTGGACTAAATGTTCAGACCCTACGCTGAGTACTGAAATCCTAGCCCAGGGCAATGGTATTAGGAGGTGGGACCTTTGGGAGGTGATTAGATCATGTTGTGTGGCGGGGGGGGGGGGGGGGGCTCACAAAGGAGATTCTTGGCCTTACACAAGGATCTGCAGAGCACTCTCTTGCCCTCTTGCTGCCATATGAGGGAGGCCACAATGAAAAGTCAGTGGTCTGCAGCCTAGAAGAGGACCCTCCTTGCAATGCAACCATGCTGGCCCCCGAGCTTGGAACCCCAACATCTGCAACTGTGAGGAAGAAACTTCCATTGCTCATAAGCACCCAGACTATGGTATTCTGTTAGAGCAGCCTGAAAAGGCTGAGATAGGGACTTACTTCCACAGATTGCTGATAGCATTTCCTCAGTGTAGATTTCATTTTTCCTTGGCAGGCAGCCTCAATTTCCAACAGGTGCCTTGGTCTTACCATCATCACTTCACCCTCACCCCGTGGAAGTCCCCTTGCAAGTCCAGCTCACTCTCACTGAGCTGGAATGCACCTCAGACGTCAGCTACAACCTCCTCTTAGGCAGATGGAGACACAAGACCCAGGGAAATGAATGAGTCTTGGGACAGCTCTCCGGCTTCCAAAGTGCTTAACCTCCTGGGCCTCGACTCATCAGCAAACAGAAGCTGCCACACATCTGACACCGTCTTCTGAAGTCAGGATCTGGGCTAAAGACAATGAAAAGCCCTAGAAGGGGAGAGTTTTCCGCCAAAGTCCAAATTCAGTCCCCTGGCCCATAAGGTCCTGGTCACCATGGTCCCTGCAAACTTACAGCCTCACCTCCCCCCTCCTTCCCGCATCACTCCACTCCAAACACATCAAACGCAGCTGGGTTGTTGTAACATACCACATTCTTCCATGGCCTAGGGACTCTGCACCTGCCATTCTCCCCTTTCTAACACTCTCCACCAGGGTAACTCCTACTTGTCGAGTGTGTCTCAAGTTGAACATCCCTACCTTGGGGTAGCTTTCTCTTGTTAGGTCAAAACCCTATCTAGGCTCTGATGGTCTCCTGCCTTGTTCGTAGCTCATCTGAATGTTGGCTCATTCAAGGTCTATCTTCCCCCTGCCCACTTCAACTAAATGAAGAGGGTAATTTTTCAGGAAGAGAAAGAACATCCAAGAAGGACTCCAAAGGACTTCTGTTTTACTCATTCCAGCGGAGGCAGAAGAAAGCGGAGAGGCATTCC